>NC_083340.1:58208543-58514733 GCF_019175385.1 Lycium barbarum
CCGATCATCCGGACCTTTTGGAATCGACGAATTTTTGAAAAAGGTTCATTTACCCAAAAGTCAACTTTGGGTCAACTATTTTTCATTTTAAGCTCATATTTCACAAAAAGATGCCCGAATCCGATCTAGACACCTTGAGAAGCATGCCAACGGTCCCCTTGGGTCAAAAGTGAGTTAATAAATGCTAGGGAATAGGCGAAAATGTCAGAAAAACTATGTTTGATCGTTACATCAGATACCAATTGAACAGTCGCTCGTCCTCGAGCGAAGACGAGAAAGGAAGTGGGAAATACCTGAATCAGTGAACAACTGGGGATATCGGCTACGCATATCGGACTCGGTCTCCCAAGTAGCCTCCTCAACAAGACGGTGCTTCCATTGCACCTTCACAGAAGCAATCTCTTTCGAGTTCAACTTTCGAACTTACCTATCCAAGATCGTGATAGGCTCCTTTTCATAAGTCAAAATTCTCATCAAGTAATACAGAATCCTAATGAACAATTTATGTATCATCGACATGGTATTTCTTCATCAATGAAATATAGAAGTCGGATAAACTCCCACCAAGCCTGGCGGCAATGCCAACTCATAAGCTACATCACCCAAACGGGCAACAATCTCGAATGGACCAATATACCTGGGGCTCAACTTACCCCTCTTACCAAACCTCATAACACCCTTCATGCGTGAAACATTCAATAGAACCTGGTCACCATTGGCAAACTCCAAATCCCGGATCTTCGGGTCCGCATGCATCTTTTGCCGACTCTGAGCTGCCAAAAGCTTGGCCTGAATAACTCTCACTCTATCAAGGGACTCTCTCAACAGATCCGTACTCCAAGGTCGAGCCTCGAATCCATCAAACCAACCAACCGGAGATCTACACCTCCTACCATACAAAGCCTCAAAAGGTGCCATGCTAATGCTCGAATGATAACTGTTGTTGTACGCTCTACCAATGGCAAGTGCTTATCCCAATGACAATCAAAATCAATAACACACGCTCTCAACAAGTCCTCGAGCACATAAATAGTCCGCTCAGACTGGCCATCGCTCTGGGGATGAAAAGTTGTACTAAGATCCAATCGGGTACCAAACTCCTCATGAAAATCCCTCTAAAATTGGGAAGTGAAGATAGTACCCCGGTCAGACACAACAAAAATAGAGACCCCATGCAATCTTATAATAGCTCGAATGTACAGCTTGTCTAACTTCTCCGCGGTGTAGGAAACCTGAACTGGAACAAAGTGGGCGGACTTAGTCAACCGATCAACTATCAACCAAATAGAGTCAAACTTGCCCAGGGTCTTCGGAGGACCCACAACAAAATCCATGGTAATCCTCTCCTACTTTCACTCGGGAATGGGCATCTTTTGAAGCACCCCACCAGATCGCTGATGCTCATACGTAACCTGCTAAAAATTACCACACTTAGCCATAAAATCAACTATATATCTCTTCATTCGATGACACCAATAGTGTTATCTCAAATAACGATACTTCTTAGTCACCCTCGGGTGAATGGAATAGCGAGAGCTATGAGCCTCAGATAAGATCAACTAAATTAAATCACTAACACGAGGAACGCACACGCATCCTCTAATCCTCAAAATTCCCTCAGGATCAATCACGGCCTCCTTTCCCTCACCTCTCAAAACTCTATCTCGAATCTTGCTCCACTGAGCATCTTTAAACTGATAAGTCCTGATTCGATCCAATAAAGACGACCTTGCCTCTACACAAGCTAAAATCCTGCCTGACGCTAAAATATCAAGGCGAACGAAACTATTGTCCAGAGTCTGAACCTCCATGGCCAATGGACGCACGAAAACAATCGATCGAGTTAAACTCCCCATACTCACTGCCTTGCGACTCAAGGCATCAGCCACTACATTGGCTTTCCCAGGATGATAAAGAATAGAGATGTCATAGTTCTTCAGGAGCTCCATCCATCAGCGCTGCCTGGAATTAAGATCTCTCTAAGTAAACACATGCTGAAAACTACAGTGATTAGTGAAAACCTCACAATGAACACCGTAAATAATGCCTCCAAATCTTCAAAGCGAAGACCACGGCCAACAACTCCAAATTATGGGTAGGGTAGTTCTTCTCATGAATCTTCAACTGACGGGAAGCATAAGCTATCACTCTACCCTCCTGCATCAACACAGCACCCAAACGCACATGGGAGGCATCACAATAGACCGCAAAATCCTTACCCTCCACGGGTAATGCTATGTTCAGGGTTGAAGTCAAAAGAAACTTGAGCTGTTGAAAGCTCTCCTCACAATCATCTGACCATAGGAAGGGAGCATCCTTCTGAGTCAATCTGGTCAAAGATGAAGCAATAGCTGCAAAACCCTTAACAAAGCGATGGTAATAGCTGGCCAAACCCACAAAACTACGAATCTTAGTAACAATAGTGGGCCTCGCCCAACCCCTCACAGCCTCAATCTTCTGTGGGTCAACCATAATCCCATCCTTAGACACAACGTGGCCCTAGAATGCCATAGACTCTTACCAGAACTCAAACTTAGAAAACTTAGCAAATAGGCTATGCTTCTTCAACAACCCAAGAACAGAACAAAGATGGCTCTCATGCTCCTCTCAACTCTTGGAATAGACTAAGATATCATCAATGAACACAATCATGAAGGAATCAAGGAATGGCCTAAAGATGCCATTCATCAAAGTCATATATATAGTCGGGGCATTGGTAAGCCCAAAACACATCACTAGAAACTCATAGTGGCCATATCTCGTCCAAAATGCTGTCTTCGAAATATCCTATGCCTTGATCTTCAACTTGGGATATCCTGAATGGAAATAAATTTTCGAAAACACCGAAGCACCCTGAAGCTGGTCAAACAGATCATCAATACAAGGCATAAGGAACTTGTTCCGAATAATAACTTTGTTCAGCTGGCGATAATCAATGCACATCCTCATGGTCCCATCTTTCTTCTTCACAAATAATGTAGGAGCACCCCAAGGGGAGACGCTCGGTCTAATGAACCCCTTGCTTAATAAATCTAGTAACTGCTCCTTAAGCTCTCTCAACTCGGCAGGTGCCATCCGATATGGACGAATAGAAATAGAGCAAGTGCTCGGATCCAGATCAATCCATAAATCAATGTCAAGATCGAGTGGCATACCCGGCAGATCTGATGGGAATACTTTCGCGAAATCACTCACAATAGGAATAGACTCAAGGGGTGGAGATGCGGTCGTATCACGAATATGAGCTAAATAAGTTAAACACCCCTTACTTACTAACTTCGTCGCCCGAAGGAAGGAATGATCTTCTTCTGAGCGGGACTAGGAGTAACCCTCCACTCAAGCCTAGGAATGCCCGGCATGGCTAAGGTGACTGTCTTGGCGTGACAGTCCAAGATCACGTGATAAGGAGAAAGCCAAGACATCCCCAAAATAATATCAAAGTCCACCCTATCGAAGATCATCAAATCTACCCAAGTGTCATACCCCATAAAAGTAACAAAACAAGACCGGTAGACTCGATCAAGTATATCTATGCTATCACAAGGCAAATCCTAACCAATGGCAGGAAATGCAGATACATATGAATAAGTGGATCCAGGATCAAATAATGCAGATGTTGCTCTATGATGGACATAAATGATACCTGAAATCACAGCATATGAGGCCTCTGCCTCAGGCCTACCTAAAAATGAGTAACAATGGGCTCCACAACGTCCAGTCTGAGATCCCCCTTTTGCACCCTGGGAACCTCCTCTAGCTGACTGGGATCTATCTCCAGAACTATGAGAACCACCGTGGCCTGACTGAGCACCGCCCCTTTGAGACGCACCACCTCGACCACCAAATGATGTCGGAGTCCTCGGAGGCTGATAATCCTGCCTGGGTCGGGGATACCTCCTAGCCACATGCCCAACCTCTCCACAAAAAAAACATGCAAAAGGAGATGACGGCTGATACACTGAAGCTGAAGACCCAGATGAAGCAACCCTATCCACTAGTCTGGAAAACGAACTCTCAGGAGCTCTCTGTCTGGGTGGCTCACTGGGGGAAGCCTATAAAGCTGAATGCACAGGGCTGCCGTAATATGGCTGATGCGGCTTTAAAAACTGATCGGCGCCCCTCGAACTAGAACCACCAAAGCTACTAGACTGACGTGTTCTCTTTTCACCACCACTAAATGCACGGGCCTTAGCGCCCTCAACAATAGAAGCATGCTCGATAATGGACTGGAAGGAAGCCCCCATAGACTCCATCTGAAGACAAGAAATTTGTAAAGAGCCCACCAGTCCCCCCAAAAAGGCCTGGTCCTGTCTGCCTCAGTAGGGATCAAACGAGTAGAATAACGGGCCAGGTATAGAAAGTGGGTCACATAGGACTCCAAAGACATACCTCTCTGCTCAAGATGTAAAAACTCCTCCCTACTCACATTTCTCAAAGACCGGGGCACATACTTCTTAAGGAAGGCTCGGTAAAACTGAGTCCAAGTCAGGAGAGGGGAACCCTCAGGTCTGCAAGCCACAAAATACCTCCACCACGTCTTCGCATCACTACGAAAATGGTAGGACACATAATCAACCCGATGGGTATCCACGATCCCCATCTGGTATAGCAACTCGTGCATATCTAGAATGAACTTATAAGCATCCTCAGAAGAAGTACCAGAAAACCTCGGCGATTCTAACTTCCTGAATCTCCCAACAAGGTCCTGGTCAGACACAATTATGACAACACCCTCCAAGGGCCTAAGATCATCACTAGGAGCGGGTATCACATCAATGTGATGAGCCATAGCTGTAGCAGAATATGATGCACGCGTAGGTCCTTGCTCAGGGGTCTACACCCTAACTCTGGTTTGTGAACGCCCATCGGGAGTGGTAAGACCAGCCGCCACCTGCTGGACATCAAGATGAAGTAAAACTCTGGCCATAGTATCATGTATGGCCAGATCGGAAATAACCTCAGGCTGTGTCCGTGCTGGGGCCATGCCATCCTCCGCGGCCTGACCTGGATCCGACTAATACTTAGGCTCGGGAGACGGAGATCCCTCTCGCTGCTGCCCTAACGTAGGAGCCCTGCCCCTAGCTAGGGCAGCCTGGCGGCCTCTCGCTCTGCCGCGCCCTCTGGCTGTTGCTCGCCCTCGGGTGCGAGATGTTGACACCTAATTTTCACCTCATAAAACGTGTATTCTAATTTTTTTAATTTTACCTAGTCCAAGACAGAGTAAGGATGCTTTTTAAAAAAAACCTATAAAATTTAAAAATCCTGAGAAAATTACAAAAATTGACGTTTAATTATTATTCTGTGAAAATTGGCAATTACAAGAAATTACGAGTTATTTATTTTCATAAATGTTAGTCAAAAAGGAAATGCGTACCCCACCCCTTCTAACTCGGGAAAATTATTAATTAAGACGACGTATGAATTGCGGCTCATTGGGACCGCATTTTCCACATCCTTAAAAATTATCCGAAACTATATCACTATTAGGCTCGTTTTGAAGCTAATTTTCTAAATTTGCGTATTTTAAATTTTAAAATTAACCTAAAAATAACTATTTTTATTTTAATATCACTTAGTTATTATATGGTTTATATTAAAAGGGGGGCGGCGACTCTAGGGTTCCGCCTCTCTGGTTGTTTCACGGCCAATTTTTGTTGGATTTTTGAGGGTTTTAATCCTTCGTCTTATTTTATCACCATTCCAGGTTCAATTTCATTAAAATTAAGCCGATTTAATGGGTTGTTGCTCGGTTCGTTGTAGTCCTTTGGTTGCCATGAGCGAGGTTTAAAACCTTTAGCCTTCTTGTGCACCAAAGAGCCCAAAAGCAGGGGCTTAGGGTAAAAACCCGTTGGAATTTGGGCACTATTTCAAGGTTTCTATCCGTTTTAGCACTGTGTTTTGATTTGTTTTTGTCCTATGTAATGCTTAAGCATCCTATTCGGTTATTCCCCTGAATTTTAGGGATTTTTTAATATGTGTATAGTACGAATAGGCTGGATTTTTGTTTGCATGATGTGTGTAGTGTCTGAGTGGATAATAGTGCTAACTGTACAATTTTGCAAAAATCCCTGATCCTATAGCCCAAAATTTTGATATATTGGAATATGGGGGGGGGGGGGGGGGGGGGGGCGGGGGGGCGGATTCTATTTTTAGATATTTTTCCTACCATTTTTACCTTGGGTGGCTGAGAGAATTAGCCTATAAATAGAAAGTTTCATTCATTATGGAGGGACCTTTTTTTTTAACCCTAGAAGAAGTACTAAGTATATTAGCCTACATATCAATACAATACACCCCGGATATACCATAATATACTAATATACTTCAATATATAGCCTACACTACTAAAAAAACAAAGGATTTTTTCTGGAAAATTAAAAAAAGGGTTTAAGGTCTTGGTTGTTGTTGAGGCTTTGGATTCCAATCCCCCCTTTTGATCTTTAAGTTTCCCCAACAAAAGGTAAATTTTCATTTCAATCCTTATCTTTCATTCCAAGTTATGGTTTTTCAATTATTGGTGATGTTAACCATGATTACATATTAGTTTGATTCTATTTTTATGATTAAGTGAACATTTTGTGTCTTTTTGTGATTTGAAGTTGAAAATAAGATTAGGAAGCTTAAACTTGGGTAGTGTTAAGTAATTTTGAATTGGTTAAGTAATAAAAGATGAAGAAAGATTGTTTAGATTAGGTTTCTTGACACTGGGTTAAGTAGGATTGATATTTTGGTCTAAGTTAGTTAGTTTTGATGATTTCTTGTTAATTAATATTAGTTTGTTTGAAAATTTGTCTTAGTTTGTGCTCTTATGCCTTCTTAAACACTGTTTGATGGTTTGAAATTATGAGTTATATTAGGAAAACTGTTTGAATAGTTTGGGAAGGTAAGTATGGTTTAATTGAAAATGCTTCTAGGATTAGGAATATACCTTGTTTGAACCTGTTTTAGTCTTAAGTATAAAAGGTTACCTTTTCCTTCATTACTGAGTAGATGTTAACTTGCTTAAGTAAGTTTGGTCCATTTCCAAAATATGTGATTGTCTGAAATATTGGAACTGTTTTGAATGAGTAAGTTAGTTTTTAAAATAGATTATGAAACCTTGTTTAAAGTCATTAAATCAAAAAATGATTTTAAAAGGTACAGGTTGTTTTGGAATGTAGTTTATATATTTTAAGATTTCAAAAACTGTTTAAGTATAGGTTAGAGTCCAAAATGAAATATTAGATACCTTTGATGATTCTTAACACTGTCTAAGTAGTTTAATAGGAGTATAAGTTTATCTTATGTGGGTTGTGGAATTTTTGAGATCCTGAAATTGACTAAGTCTAAAAATTGAAACTTGTTTTGCTAAACTATAGTCCTATAAGTCTATGCAGTCTCATTTGTGTTCTGGTTTGAAGATTTTGAAAACTTAAGTAATAAACTAGTCTAAAAATACCCTTTGTTTCAATATTTGTTTTGTTTAAGGTCATTTAAATTACAAAATGTTGGAAAATTGAATTGTGTTCTTTCCAGAAATAAGTATAAGAGTGTTCAAATCAGTGTTAGAGTTGAATGTGATTCTTGAATTTGAAGAAGTTACCTTTTCCTTCTTTATATGTCTTAAATGTGCTAAACTTAATTCTTCCATAATGTGTATTCTTTTAAGTCTAATTAGTTTGATCACAGTTTTAAACATTTAGTACTATAAAGTTGAATATTAAGAAAAATTAGGATTTGAGCTGAGAAATGATTTAGAAATCATGGTTATTCCTTTGTTAGTTCAGTTTACCTGCCCTCATTGTTTTAGAATGAACTTCAATATGTGCATTGCCCATTTAGCCTTTTTTTTTTTTTTTTCTATTTCCTTGATTGTGTTGACCACCATTTGCTTTTGATAATTCCAGAATAGGCGCCATGTATCCTCTATGAGTTTCTTCTAGTTCCCTTTTGAACTACTGAATATTTTGTTTGTGATTTCCTTTGATTGTGTGACTTGTAATGTGAGAAATTTTACTTGAAATCCTTTCTAGACAAGACCATGTCCCCTATTAGTCTTACTTAGGTCTTTACCCTTGAGATCTGTCCAAGAGACTTGCAAAACTGACTTTCAAACTCTTCTAAAACTGGTCTATTGAAGATTTTTCTAAGGCTGATTATTTTGACTTTGGATATTGCTATGAAAATAGGGAACCTTGCTAACCCTGAGATCCCCTAAAATGGACCTGAATTTCTCATTTGCTAAATGACTTTAAAAAGGTATAAAAGAAGAACTTGGGTGTCCTATAACTGCTTTGTTCTAGTTTGTATTGTCTTACTACCTCTGAACCTTGCTAAGTGTTTGAAAAGAAAAAATGCTCTATTTAAACCTGTTTAGTGATTTCTAGGATCATCCAAGTTGGATAACTTGTTAAAAAAATGAGAATTTGAGTAACTTGTAACTTGTCTTGCTAATTCACGAAGAAATTTTAGTGGTTTGAGTCCTGGATTCATTTGGTGATCTTGTTTTGAGAACTGTTAATATTGATATGAGATATGAGAGTTATAGAACCTGTTTGCTTTGCTTAAAATTGGAGTAAGTGGGATGGGGATTGATCAATAGGCGATTGTTTTGCTTTGCCTTTGAATACTTAGTATATTTCCTATGCTATTTATTTGTAGTGTCCAAGCGACTTATCTTATGTGACTTGTGCTTTCTTTACATTGGTATGGCTTACAGTTTGTTTGGTTCTTTTTGTTTAACATGATCACCTAAAGGACTAAGTGTATGAAGATTATAACAAGACTAAAAGCTGTTTTAAGAAGATTAGGCTTGGTCTTTGTTTTTGTGATATCCCTCCCTTTGCTGTTCATTTGAAAAATCTGAGATTGCCTCATGTCTATTCTTGTTCCCTATTTGCTTGTTTGACACTGAACCATGTTTGATACATTGTTGAAAGACTTAAGATAGTATCATGCTCCCTTTTGCCAATGTAGGGGCCTGTTGGATCCTGTTTGGATTTCCATATGTGTTTTTGACTTATTTGTGTAGTTATGGAAATGAGATAAGTTAGTCCATCTTTTGAGACTCTGTTAGTGCCCCCATAAGACTCACTATGTGTTGAGAGGATTTTTTAACCAGCTGAGATCACTTTGGACTTTGGCAAAACTTAAAAGCCTGGGAGTATTGATGAACTTGTGGCTTGCATTACCTGATACCTTAATCTATTTAAACTAAAACTAGCCAGAAAATGGCTTTGGATCTATTACTTGCTACTATGACCTTTGGATGAGTGCAGACTAGCTTAGGAATGGTTCCTGGCATTGATTCAGTTCTTGCTAGCTAAAAAGTAACCTCATGATTGGTCAATCATCACTCTGTCTTCTTTGATTGCTGAATATCCCCCTAGAAGTTTGAAAAACAAAGTCTATGAGTATGGCCCTTGGCCTAGTTTCTGTTTCCTTTGCCTCAATCTTGTACTGCTTCCCTTCCTTGATTTTCCACTATCAACCCTACTTGTTTTATCATATAAAAAGTTCGCCGTGCCTACTTTGATTATGCTATGTTTGGTTGTGAACTTTGACACTCAATACCATGCTAAAATCGAAATCAAAACTACTTTTACAAGAATAGATATAGTACCTACTTTACTTGTACCTGTCGCTATAGCTGGCTTGTGAATTTCTGTGGCCCATACACATGATTTCCCACCTCTACCTGCTTGCTTGTGACCATGACATGTTTAGTATGGTATTTTGAACCTAGGACAGTAACATGAACCCATTATAGCCACAGTTTAGCACTCTTTGAACCTGTAATTGCTCTCACATAAGTCTCCTATCATTTGTGATTTGCTATGACTGCAATTTGAACTATGTTTGCACCTATGTTAGCTTCACCCTCTTAAGGACTTATTGATCTTGTCTTGACTAATCCATTACACCCTAGTTAGATTTAGTTTGATCCTACATTCATGTTAAACCCGTCATGCTCTTTCTAACTGTGCCACAACTATCTTTTGAGTCTCAAACACTTGTTATGCCTTGCATTAGCAGCCTCTACATTGCTTGAAACTATTTATCTGCTTTCCTTCTTGATTATTGAACTTTTCTGAGTCATTCTTGCTCTAAACATGTTGAGAATTAACATTGAGGTTGTATGTTGTAAGGAGTTGACTGCCTGTTTATATAACTTCTACTGATAGTTGAGTATTTAACCATAAGATGGTGGGGATTACTGGGAAAATTTGAAGCTTTTTTATGTGATTTGTATGTGGTATTTTATAGCTAATTTTAATAGAATATGTAGAGTTTATCAAGTATATGTGGAGGGTATGCCCTTGTGAAGGTTTTCCTATTCATTTCCAATGGTATATTGTGTATATCACACCCTTGGCACTTAAAAAATTTAAGATGAAAATTGAGTAGTATACTAGTTAGTATATCATGTATTGCTATGGCTTTAACACTTAGAAAAATTCGAAGAAAATAAGTTGGTATACTAGTAGTATACAATGTATATCACCCTTTAACAGTTAGAAAGATTTTGAGAAAGAAAAGAAATTGCGCCTGTTACTTGCACCACTCATACATGAGCTATTTTCATTATCTATTTTGGGCCTATTGCATGTTTGGCCCACATGGATTAGTTAGTGCGGTTAGTCATTATTAACGGGCCAGGCCCAATAAAGTTGTAATTCATTTTTTCGACATTGTAATGATTATTTTAGCCTTTTTAATTTTGTACTTAGTTTAATTTGTGGATGTATTCTAATGTCATGTATACCCTTATTTTCTTGTCACCAGTCTTGTTCGTGAGAAAGAAAGATGGTTCCCTACGAATGTGCATCGATTATGGGCAGTTGAATAAGGTGACAATAAAGAACAAATATCATCTCCCAAGGATTGATGATTTGTTTGATCAACTACAGGGTGCCAAGTGGTTTTCCAAAATAGACTTGAGGTCACGTTATCATCAAGTGAGAGTTAAAGAAAAAGATATTCCCAAAACAGCTTTCAAAACGAGATATGGCCTTTATGAATTTCGGGTGATGTGGTTTGGGTTAACCAATGCTCCGGCAGTGTTCATGAATTTGATGAATAATGTATTCAGACCCCTCTTGGATTATTCGTGATAGTGTTCATTGATGATATTCTGGTGTACTCTCGCACAGAATCAGAACATGTCGATCACTTACATATTGTTCTTGGAATTCTTCGAACTCGAGAATTGTATGCAAAATTTTCAAAGTGCGAGTTTTGGCTGAATTCTGTGACATTTTTGGGCCATGTTATTTCAGATGATGGCATTCGAGTTGACACTCAGAAATCGAAGCTGTGAAGACTTGGCCAAGGCCTACGACGCCTACAGAAGTCCGTAGTTTTCTGGGATTGGCAGGGTACTATAGAAGGTTCGTAGAGGGATTTTACTCTATTTCAGCCCTATTGACAAAATTAACCCAGAAGTCAGCTAAATTTCAGTTGAATGACGTTTGTGAATGCAGCTTCCAAGAGCTGAAGGACAGACTAACCTCAGCCCTAGTCTTGACACTCCTAGAAGGGCCAGATGGCTATGTTGTATATTGTGATGCTTCCGGTGTGGGGTTAGGATGTGTGTAATTACAGCACGGTAGAGTCATTTCTTATGCTTCGAGGCAGCTGCGGAAACATGAAAAGAACTACCCAACTCATAATCTCGAATTGACTGCAGTTATTCATGCATTAAAGATGTGGAGACATTACTTGTATGGTGTGCATGTTGATATCTATACAAATCACAAGAGTCTTCATTACATTTTCAAACAGAAGGAGTTGAATCTGCGGTAGAGGCGGTGGTTAGAATTATTGAAAGACTATGATGTGAGCATTTTATACCATCCCGGAAAAGCAAATGTAGTAGCTGTTGCGCTTAGCCGCCGATCAATGGGCAGCCAATGTGAAGTTCCTCCGGGAAAGAAAGAATTAATTCATGAGCTCCACCAACTAGCTAATCTTGGAGTACGTGTGATTGATTCAGGTAGTCCAGGGATTGGTATTAATGATCCCACAGTTTCTTCCCTGGATATGGAAGTGAAAGAGCGTCAGTATGAAGATCCTCATTTGTGCCATTACAGAGACACATTTCATGAAAAAGAGAAGTCTCCATTTGAAACTTATATGGATGGATTTCATAGATACCGAGGCAAGCTATGTGTGCCGAGGGTTGTAGAGTTGCACCGTCGAATTCTAGAAGAAGCTCATTATTCTCGGTATTTTGTTCACCCAGGTGCAACAAAGATATATCATGATCTCAAGTCGATGTATTGGTAGGACGGCATGAAGAGAGACATAGCAGAATTTGTAGCCCAATGTCCTAATTGCCAACAAGTGAAAATCGAACATCAAAAGCCAGGAGGATTACTGCAGGCAATGGAAATCCCTACTTGGAAATGGGAAGTAATCAATATGGATTTTATTCTGGGGTTACCTCGTTCCCGAGGCAAGTATGATTCCATATGGGTGATCATGGACAGACTCACGAAAGCTGTCACGACCCAACCGGAGGGCCGCGATGGGCACCCGGTGCTAGCCCACCCGGGCACCCCTTAACGTACCTTTACACTTACATCTAGGTGAGCCTAAATAATAAAACATATATTTCTATTCATCTATCATGCTAGTACCATTGGACAACAATACCTTTATATCGTCATTGGCATCTATGCCATATCAATGTACATAAGCCGAAAAGGCTAACAAAATGTTGTACAAAATATAGGCCGAAAAGGCCAGACATATCTAACCAAATACACATGTCTACGAGCCTCTAAGGAGAGTATGTCATAACATATAGGCGGGACAGGACCCCGTTATGCCCATAATTATGTACACAAAAAAATCAATACCAAAAGTTATAGTTCTGAATGAAATGGAGCTCTGCTATGTAGTCCCTGAGAATGTAGCTATGGATCTAGTCTATCTCCCTGTGCACCCGCGGGCATGACGCAGCGTCCACAAACAAAAGGACGTCAGTACGAAGAATGTAAAGAGTATGTAAAGCATGATCAATATCAACATAGAAACATAATATACAACATAAGAAATAGCATAGGGTGGGAGATAGTAATATCATCGTCATAAGCACTTACTTGCCTTTCATAGGAACATTCCATTTCTAATGCGTATTTGTGTACACACATCCATAGCCGTGTCCGTACTCATATCCGTACCCATTTACGTTGCGTTCATCGCCATATTCATATACATAGTCTTATTCATATTCGTATCGTATTCATATTCATACTCATATCTATATCATATAAGTAATCATAGCATATACATAGTATTTGCATAGCATACCCGACCATGACGGATCAGTGTTTCATACATACTTGGCCAACCAAGGCTCAAGGTTACACATACCTTGCCCTACCAAGGCTTCAGGGTTATATCTACCTAGCCCTACCAAGGCTTCAGGGTTATCCGTACCATCTGCAGAGGTGTGCGCGCGTTACGTAAATAAATACATATTCTACCCGGCCTCATAAGCTCGGGGTTCCATAATAGTCATACATACATACACATACATAATAGTTCATAGGCATCCTATTACTATCATCATTATCATTATCGTTATCACTATCATTGTCGTTCATTACATCTATCCTTACAGGATTACTTGTCGTACGAGGAACTTAGTACAATCGTAATACATGTCGAGAGTCATAGCTTAGTAGCCTTTGAAGATAGAATCGTTTGGAATACGTCATAGACTTATAGAAGATTTAGATGATTTGCCAAAGAACCATGCCTTACGAAAGAAAGGGTTAGCCTTACATACCTTTGCGTTCGACTATTCTATCACTTGCACGTGCTTCTTCAATGCTCACGTTTCTATCTTCATTAGAGTGCACACTAACATTAGAGAATTGATAGCTTAGCATTCATGACTAAAGCTAGGGAAAATTGGACAACATCTCCTATATTTATACGACTTCCTCCATATCATATATCAACTCCCAAACATCAATAATAATATTCACAATAGCCTTTATTCACCTACATTATCCTTACTTCTCATTTCACCCCTATTCATCCATATTCATGGTCATATCACACAATTTCATTCATTCATATACCAAGTCTATTCCACGTTCTCAATGTCATTTATAACATGATTATAATCATAATGTATCAAGAGTCATAACTCAATCCAAACATTTACTCAAAAGTGACACTATTCCCACATTCATGACCCATTTCCTATTTCCTCATATAATCCAAGTGTTTCAACTTTCAAGTACCTTAAACAACAAGGAAATGTCATACAACTTACCTTAGATGGTGTAGGAATGAACCTTGGGTGCAAACACTTCACTAGAGAAAAACCCTAGTTTCACCTTCACTTGGATTTCTTGTTTTGGATGAACTTTAATGGGTTTCTTACACTTGATTCACTTAGCTTGATGTAGATGATCACTAATATCTCTAGAATTTTTGTGGGAGAAATGTTATAGAGAGTTCTAGAGAGAAGGAGTGAAATGTTGAAATGAAATAATGAACTTGGTCCCCTTTTTAACAACCCAAAAATATGATCTGTCAGGACATTATACGGACACTTATACGGTCCGTATAAGTGACCGTGAAATGGACCTTTCATTCACTCGTCTATGTGACCATTATACGGTCCATTATACGGGTCGTAGAATTTATACGGTCCGTATAAGTGATCGTATAATCCCACCAGTGAGCGATCTTCACTGTGATGGTTCTGCGGTCCATTATACGGTCCGTATAACATTATACGGTCTGTATACTGAGCCGTATAACCCATCAGTCCATTGAACTTGTTGTCGCTACGTCGTTTGATCTCCAATCCTTATGGGATCTTCTCAACACTTGTTTAAAACTTCATTTACAATCCAAGGGACGTTATAACTCTTCCCCAAACATCATTAAGTTGTCATCAACTTGTTACTCAAAATTCTCGTCCGATACCTATCGTATGCCTTGCCATCTCTTGGAAACTTTCTTGTCTAACATCGGATGTCATCGAACTCTTACTTAGGGTAATCAATTGTCATTATTTAAATATTGAAATACTGTATACTCGTGCTCTTCACTAGTCTGTTCACTTGTGTATCAACGGAAAATTTTTCCGAGGTGTAACATTCTTCCCCCCTTAAGAACATTCGTCCTCGAATGTTAAGTTCTCGGGGATTCTATAAAAATTTCGCTATAGTTTCTCCTATAATATGACACTACCATCCTATCATAACAACCCATAATAACAATGCCTCACAGGGCCACAACATAATAGCAATAAAATTTTCCACACACGACCCAAAAGCATAAAAAGGAAAACATACATACCTTAGGATCTTGATATCTCATCTTGGATTTCTTCTAAGGGCTGAAATAAATGCGGGTACCTGGATCGCATAATTTCTTCCGTTTCCCAAGTCATTTCTTCTCGTTTATTGCTTCTCCATAAAACCTTAACTGAGGCCACCTCTTTGTTTCTAAGCCTTCGTACTTGCCTATCTAGTATGGCAATGGGTACCTCTTCATAAGTCAACTTCTCTGTCACTTTAACATCATTTATTGGCACAATCCTAGTAGGAGCTCCAACACATTTTTGAAGCATTGAGACATGGAAAACTGGGTGAACTGACTCTAAACCAGGAGGTAGATCTAATTCATAGGCCACTTTGCCCACTTTACGCACAATCTCATAGGGTCCAATGTATCGGGGACTAAGCTTCCCCTTTTTTCCAAATCTCATAACTCCTTTCATTGGTGACACCTTCAAGAATACCCAATCTTTCACTTGGAACTCTAAGTCCCTTCGACGATTATCCGCATAGGACTTTTGATGACTTTGAGCTGCTAATAACCGATCTTCTATGAGCTTGACTTTCTCTATGGCTTGCTGGACCAAGTCTGGCCCTATCAATTTAGTCTCTCCTACCTCGAACCACCCAATTGGGGATCTACATTTTCACCCATATAAAGCCTCATACGGTGCCATTTGAATGCTAGAATGAAAACTATTGTTATAAGCAAATTCAATCAGTGGCAAATGATCATCCCAATTACCTCCAAAATCTATCATACATGCCCGTAACATATCCTCAAGAGTCTGAATGGTACGTTCGGCTTGTCCATCAGTCTGCGGGTGAAATGCCGTGCTGAGGCTCACCTGAGTCCCCAAACCCTCTTGGAAGGACTTCCAGAAATTAGCCGT
Organism: Lycium barbarum; assembly: GCF_019175385.1. NCBI lineage: Eukaryota > Viridiplantae > Streptophyta > Magnoliopsida > Solanales > Solanaceae > Lycium > Lycium barbarum. The sequence continues at coordinate 58,224,727 of NC_083340.1, forward strand.
AAACTGGGTTCCTCTGTCTGAGATAATAGATACTGGAACACCATGAAGTCGAACTATCTCTTTAACATAGATCTTTGCATAGTCTTCTGCCATATACGTCGTTCTGACTGGTAAGAAATGAGCTGACTTAGTGAGTCTATCGACAATCACCCATATGGAATCATACTTACGTCGAGAACGGGGTAAGCCTGTAATGAAGTCCATGTTAATCACTTCCCACTTCCAAGTTGGGATTTCTATAGCTTGCAACAATCTGCCCGACTTTTGGTGCTCGCTTTTTACTTGTTGACAGTTGGGACATTAAGCTACAAATTCTGCTATATCCTTCTTCATCCCATTCCACCAGTACATAGACTTAAGATCATGATACATTTTCGTTGCTCCGGGGCGGATAGAATAACGGGAACAACGAGCTTCCCTCAATATTTAGGGGCGTAGACCTGCCACATCGGGGACACATAATCTGCCCTGGCATCGAAGAACTCCGTCTTCTGAAAGCTCAAATGATGACTCCTCCTTCTGAGGGAGTGTATCTCTGTAATGCATTAGCATGGAATCTTCGTATTGCCGCTCTCTCACTTCCGCTACTAGCGACGAGACTGCTGAATTCTGAATAGTAGTTCCCCTGTTACTTGAGTCCACTACTCGAACTCCTAGGCTAGCTAACTGCTGGGGCTCATGAGCCATTTCTCTTTTCTCTAGTCGAACATCACACAAACTTCCGATAGATCTACGGCTAAGAGCATCAGCCACAACATTCGCTTTTTCGGGGTGATATAGGATATCAATATCATAATCCTTTAGCAATTCCAACCATCGTTGTTGCCGCAAATTCAACTCTTTCTGCTTGAAGATATACTGGAACCTCTTATGATCTATATAAATATCCACATGGACACCATATAAATAATGTCTCCATATCTTTAATTCATGAACCACTGCAGCCAATTCTAGATCATGGGTTGGATAATTCCTCTCATGTTTCCGTAATTGCCTTGAAGCATACGCAATCACCTTACCATGTTTCATCAATACACAGCCTAGTCCAATGCCTGAAGCATCGCAATAAACAACATATCCCTCCAATCCCTCTAGAAGTGTCAGGAGGGGGGCAGAAGTCAATCTACCTTTTAACTCTTGGAAACTACGTTCACAAGCATCTGTCCACTGAAACTTTGCTGATTTCTGGGTCAGCTTTGTGAGTGGTGCAGAGATAGAAGAAAAACCTTCCATAAATCTACTGTAATAACCTGCTAAGCCCAGAAAGCTACGAACCTCCGTAGGGGTTGCAGGCCTTGGCCATGTCTTCACGGGCTCAATCTTTTAGCTATCTACCTGAATACCATCGGCTACAGCAATGTGCCCCGGAAATGTCACTGAGTTCAACCAAAACTCACAATTGGAAAAGTTTGCAAACAACTGTCGAGTTTGAAGAACTCTGAGGACAGTACGCAAATGTTCCGTATTTTCCGCCTCGGATCTAGAATACACCAAGATATCGTCGATGAATACAACCCCAAACAGATCTAGGAAGGTCCTGAACACATTGTTCATCAAATCCATAAATACTGCCAGTGCATTAGTTAGCCCAAACGACATCACTCGGAACTCGAAATGGCCATATCTTGTTCTGAAGGCTGTCTTAGGGATGTCTTTCTCCCTAACTCTCACCTGATGATACCCGGATCTCAAATCTATCTTTGAAAACCATTTGGCGCCTTGTAATTGATCAAAAAAGTCATGAATAACCTTCCATAAATCTACTGTAATAACCTGCTAAGCCCAGAAAGCTACGAACCTCCGTAGGGGTTGCAGGCCTTGGCCATGTCTTCACGGGCTCAATCTTTTAGCTATCTACCTGAATACCATCGGCTACAGCAATGTGCCCCAGAAATGTCACTGAGTTCAACCAAAACTCACAATTGGAAAAGTTTGCAAACAACTGTCGAGTTTGAAGAACTCTGAGGACAGTACGCAAATGTTCCGTATTTTCCGCCTCGGATCTAGAATACACCAAGATATCGTCGATGAATACAACCCCAAACAGATCTAGGAAGGTCCTGAACACATTGTTCATCAAATCCATAAATACTGCCAGTGCATTAGTTAGCCCAAACGACATCACTCGGAACTCGAAATGGCCATATCTTGTTCTGAAGGCTGTCTTAGGGATGTCTTTCTCCCTAACTCTCACCTGATGATACCCGGATTTCAAATCTATCTTTGAAAACCATTTGGCGCCTTGTAATTGATCAAAAAAGTCATGAATCCTCGGAAGAGGATATTTATTCTTAATCGTCACCTTATTCAATTGCCGATAATCGATGCACATTCTCAAGGAGCCATCTTTCTTTCAGACAAACAATACGGCTGCTCCCCACGGGGATGAACTAGGCCTAATAAAGCCTTTCTCAAGCAAGTGTTTCAAATGCTCCTTCAACTCTTTCAATTCTGCGGGAGCCATTCTATAGGGAGGAATAGATATGGGCTTAGTGCCTGGCAGCACATCAATGGAAAAATCAATCTCCCGCTCAGGAGAAAGGCCTGGAAGCTCTTCCGGAAACACATCCGGGAATTCATTCACCACGGGAACTGACTGAAGAGTTGGCGATTCAGCTTCTACATCTTGAACCCGAACTAGGTGATAAATGCAACCTTTTGTGATCATTTTCGTTGCCTTTAGATAGGAAATAAACCTACCCTTTGGTGACGCCGTATTCCCTTTCCATTCTAAAACTGGTTCTCCTGGAAATTTAAAACGAACCATTTGCATTCTACAATCAACATTGGCATAGCAAGAAGCCAACAAATCCATGCCCATAATAACATCAAAATCCACCATTTTTAACTCATGCAAGTCAATCATGGTACGACGATCACAAACCACAATTACACAATTTCTATATACTCGGCTAGCTATTACCGATTCACCAACCGGTGTGGACAACTCAAAAGGCTTGATCGACTCCGGTTTGACTCTAAACCGACCCGCAACATATGAAGTAACATATGACAATGTGGAGCCCAGACTTATCAAAGCATATACATTATGAGAAAATACCGATAATATACCTATGACAACATCAGGAGAAGACTTAAGATCTTAGCGTCCAACCAAAGCATAAATACGATGTTGAGGACGGCTAGAACTGGGAACTCTCCCTCTGCCTCAACCATGGCCGACTGGCACAAGTGAACCTGGCCCTATAGGGCGTATAGATGCTGAAGACCCGGCTACCAACCCTGATGGCTGGGTCCTACCTCTACCATGAACTGAGGGGCAATCACGCATAATATGGCCTGGTCGACCACATAAATATCAAACATCTGAACCCGATCGGCATGGACCCCAATGTAACTTCCCACACTGGGAACATCGTGGCACGTGTGATCTCGCCTGACCCGAATCAACTCTAAACTGAGATCCCAAAAAGCTCTGACTCGGCCCAGAATGAGTGGATCTATCAAATTTCTAGCCTGAAAACTGTGGAGGCACGCTAATCATAGAATGGCCCGAATGTCTAGAAAACTGCTGTCTGTGCCCGCCTCTAAACTCACTCATTGGACCCGAAGATCTAGCCTTCTTGCTATGTCCCCTATCATGCTCATGCTCACTTCATTGTTGGTGTAGGCTTTCTTCTAAATTTTGAGCATGGGCCTGAATGCGTGAAATATCCATAGTGTCCAGAAGGGATGCAGTCAAGCACCTATCCATCAAATGGGGCCCTAGGTCCTTCACAAATTAGTGCACTCGGTCACCCATATCCGCTACCATGGCCGAATCATACCTAGCCAAAGAATTGAAGCAGAGGCTCCCTCACGCTCCTCTAATATAGGTACTGAATGGGAGGACTGAGATTAGGCCGCACTCTGGGACTCACTTTCCTCTACTACCGGAGGCGGTGCTCTTTCAGCCAGCTTTTCTGCCACCGTCTTGCCCTTTTGGGATGCTGTAGCCTTTATCTTTACGGCCATTTCTGAAATACACAACACACGGTTAAGGAACAAGAAGTTCTTATATCATTGCTCTATCGCACGATTCTTATAAAGAAAGAAGGTCATTTATTCCTAAAATGCCCGCAGCTTCTTGTTTATAAGTGTGGCGCGCAACACACCCATAACCAAGACTCTACTAGACACAGCTCGTAGACACACCCTAGGACTGAACTACTCTGATACCACTTTTGTCACGACCCAATCGGAGGGCCGAGACGGGCACCCGGTGCTAGCCTACGCGGGCACCCCTTAACGTACCTTTACACATACATCTAGGTGAGCCTACATAATAAAACATATATTTCTATTCATCTATCATGCTAGTCCTATTGGACAACAATACCTTTATAACATCATTGGCATCTATACCATATCAATGTACACAAGCCGACAAGGCTAACAAAATGTTATACAAAATATAGGCCGAAAAGGCCAGGCATATCTAACTATATACACATGTCTACGAGCCAAAAAAGAGAGTATGGCATAACATATAGGCGGGACAGGACCCCGCTATGCCCATAATTATGTACACAAAAAAATCAATACCAAAAGCTATAGCTCCGAATGAAATGGAGCTCCGCTATGTAGTCCCTGAGAATATAGCTATGGATCAAGTCTGTCTCCCTGTTTACCTGCGGGCATGACGCAGCGTCCACAAACAAAAGGACTTCAGTACGAAGAATGTACTGAGTATGTAAAGCATGATCAATATCAACATAGAAGCATAATATACAACATAAGAAATAGCATAGGGTGGGAGATAGTAATATCATCGTCATAAGCACTTACTTGCCTTTCATAGGAACTTTCAATTTCTAATGCGTATTTGTGTACATACATCCATATCCGTGTCCGTACACATATCCGTACCCATTTACGTTGCGTTCATCGCCATATTCATATACATAGTCTTATTCATATTCGTATCGTATTCGTATTCATACTCATATCTATATCATATACACAACCATATCATATACATAGTATTTGCATAGCATACCCGACCATGAAGGATCAGTGTTTCATACATACTTGGCCAACCAAGGCTCAAGGTTACACATACCTAGCCCTACCAAGGCTTCAGGGTTATATCTACCTGGCCCTACCAAGGCTTCAGGGTTATCCGTACCATCTGCAGAGGTGTACGCGCGTTACGTAAATAGATACATATTCTATCCGGCCTCATAAGCTCGGGATTCCATAATAGTCATACATAGATACACATACATAATAGTTCATAGGCATCTTATTACTATCATCATTATCATTATCGTTATCACTATCATTGTCGTTCATTACATCTATCCTTATAGGATTACTTGTCGTATGAGGAACTTAGTACAATCGTAATACATGTCGAGAGTCATAAGCTTAGTGGCCTTTGAAGATAGAATCGTTTGGAATACGTCATAGACTTATAGAAGATTTAGATGATTGGCCAAAGAACCATGCCTTATGAAAGAAAGGGTTAGCCTTACATACCTTTCCGTTCTACTATTCTATCACTTGCACGTGCTTTTTCAATGCTCACGTTTCTACCTTCACTAGAGTGCATACTAACATTAGAGAATTGATAGCTTAGCATTCATGACTAAAGCTAGGGAAAATTAGACAACATCTCCTTTATTTATACGACTTCCTCCATATCAAATATCAACTCCCAAACATCAATAACAATATTCACAATATCATCACAATAGCCTTTATTCACCTACATTATCCTTACTTCTCATTTCACCCCAATTCATTCATATTCATGGTCATATCACACAATTTCGTTCATTCATATACCAAGTCTATTCCACGTTCTCAATGTCATTTATAACATGATGATAATCATAATGTATCAAGAGTCATAACTCAATCTAAACATTTACTCAAAAGTGACACTATTCCAACATTCATGACCCATTTCCTATTTCCTCATATAATCCAAGTGTTTCAATTTTCAAGTAACTTAAACAACAAGGAAATGTCATAAAACTTACCTTAGATGGTGTAGGAATGAACCTTGGGTGCAAACACTTCACTTGAGAAAAACCCTAGTTTCACCTTCACTTGGATTTCTTGCTTTGGATGAACTTTAATGGGTTTCTTACACTTGATTCAATTAGCTTGATGTAGATGATCACTAATATCTATAGAATTTGTGTGGGAGAAATGTTCTAGAGAGTTCTAGAGAGAAGAAGTGAAATGTGGAAATGAAATAATGAACTTGGTCCCCTTTTTAATAACCCAAAAATCTGATCTGTCGGGACATTATACGGACACTTATACGGTCCGTATAAGTGACCGTGAAATGGACCTTTCATTCACTCGTCTCTGTGACCATTATACTGTCCATTATACGGGTCGTATAAATTTATACGGTCCGTATAACTGACCGTATAATCCCACCAGTGAGCGATCTTCACTGTGATGGTTCTGCGGTTCATTATACGGTCCGTATAACGTTATACGGTCCGTATAACGTTATACGGTCCGTATAATGAGCCGTATAACCCATCAGTCCACTGAACTTGTTCTCGCTACGTCGTTTGATCTCCAATCATTATGGGATATTCTCAACACTTGTTTAACACTTCATTAACAATCCAAGGGACATTATAACTCTTCCCCAAACATCATTAAGCCGTCATCTACTTGTTACTCAAAATTCTCGTCCGATACCTATCGTATGCCTTGCCTTCTCTTGGAAACTTTCTTGTCTAACATCGGATGTCTTTGAAATCTTACTTAGGGTCATCAAATGTCATTATTTACTTATTGAAATACTGTATACTCATGCACTTCACTAGTCTTTTCACTTATGCATCAACGAAAAACAATTTCGAGGTTTAACAAAAGCGGCTCATTTTCTTCCAGTCAGGACCACATACTCGGCACAAGATTATGCAAGGTTGTATCTCAAGGAAATTGTGTGAATCCATGGTATTCCGATATCCATTATCACAGATAGAGGAGCACAATTTACAGCTAAATTCTGGAAATCCTTCCAAGGTCTAGGTACTTAAGTAAAGCTTAGCACGACATTTCATCCGCAGACCGATGGACAATCCGAACGTACTATTCAGACCTTAGAGGATATGCTAAGAGCATGTGTCTTAGATTTTGGTGGTAGTTGGGATGACCACTTACCTTTAATTGAGTTTACATACAACAATAGCTACCATTCCAGTATCAAAATGGCTCCGTATGAAGCACTATATGGAAGGAAGTGTAGATCCCCGATTGGATGGTTTGAAATAGGAGAAGTACAACTAATAGGCCCTGAAGTAATTCAACAAGTAATAGAAAATGTCAAGGTGATCCGAGATCGATTGTTGACAGCCCAAAGTTGCCAAAAACCTTATGCGGACAACCGCCGGCGAGACTTTCAAGTTGATGATTGGGTATTTTTTAAGGTGTCGCCAATAAAAAGGGGTGATGACATTTGGAAAGAAAGGGAAATTAAGTCCTCGATACGTTGGACCCTATAAGATTATCCGCAAAGTGGGTCAAGTAGCTTACGAATTGGACTTGCTTCCATAACTTGTGTCGGTCCATCCAGTTTTTCATGTCTCAATGCTCCGCAAGTGTGTTGGAGATCCTACGAGGATTGTTCCAATAGATGATGTTCAAGTGACAGAAAAGCTAGCATATGAAGAAGTGCCTATTGCCATCTTAGACAGGCAAGTACGAAGACTTCGAAATAAGGAAGTAGCTTTAGTCAAAGTCTTGTGGCGAAATAACAACCGAGAAGAAATGACTTGGGAGGCGGAAGAGAAGATGAAATCCAAGTACCTGCACTTATTCCAATCTCCAGAAGAGATTCAAGATGAAACATTAACATTATGAGGTGTGTATGCTTTCTTGTCATGCTTTTGGTCGTGTGTGGCCATAAATGTATTGATATTGTATTGTGGCCCTGTGAGGCAATATTATTATGGGCTGTTGTGACAGGACGGTAGTGCCATATTACAGGGGAAACTCTGGCGAAATTTTCGTAGAATTCCCGAGTGTTTAACATTCGAGGACGAATGTTCCAAAAAGGGGGGGAGGGGGGGGGGGGGGGGAGAATGTTACACCTTGGAAATTTCATGTCGTCATGTAGTGAATGAACTAATGTGAGCTTAAGGGTAACAGGAAGTTCTTAAGACTATAAGACGGATATTTAGTGGTCTTAGAATGCATACGCTAAGATTTTGAAGCCATATGAATTGATGAAATAAGGAATGATAGGACAAGTGGAGTATAAGTGGGGTTTAGGAAAGGTTTCGTAAATTATTGCATCAAGAATTATGTGGTAAGGCCTTGAGGGCGAATTATAGGGATGTTTAGATCATTGATGAAGTACTAAACAAGTGTTAAGAAGGTTGTGTAAATATTGGAGATCAAACGAAACGACGAGGACAACTTCGGAAAAACTGTGAGTTATACGACCACCTTATACGGACTGTGGAACTTTATACGGACCGTATAAGGGTCCGTATAACACCCAACAGAAGTGGTATTTTTCCTGATGGTGAACCACGATCACTTATACGGACCATGGAACTTTATACGGACCGTATAAGGGTCCGTATAACCCAACATCAACGATGTTTTCCATGGTGGTGAACCACGGACACTTATACGAACCATATAATGTTATACAGACCTTATAAGTGGTCCGTATAAGTCCCGACGGACTGATTAAGTTGCAACTATAAATACATGTTCCCACTTTATTTTCTCATTCTTTCCGCTTCTCCACTTCTCCCCAAGCTTCTAGAGGGTTCCACACACTTCATATACAAGAATACAAAGGAAAGCAAAGATCAATATCAAGAATTCAAGTGAATCAAGTGCAAGAAGCTCACTAGGGTTCCTCCAAGTCAAGAATTCTCTTGGGAGTGAAGCTAGGGTTTTGGCTCAAGTGAAGTATTTCCACTCAAGGCTCATTCCCACACTATCTAAGGTAAGTTTTATGATCATTCCATATTGTTTAAGGTATTGAGAGGTTGGAAGACTTAGATTATGAAAGGAAATAGAAAATGGGTTATAAAGATGAAAATAATCAGATTTTGAGTAGTAGCTTGAGATGAGTCATGATCTTTGATATGTTGTGCTTATAAAAATGTTATGAATGATGTTGAGAGCATGAGAGAAATGTTAGATGATAATGAATGTAATGTTGTGCTATGATCACGATTATGGATGACTTTGAGAGGAAATTGTGGGGATTGGATAATGAGGAATTTGATAAAAGTTATTGATGGTGATATTATGAATGTTGTTATTAACGTTTCGGAGTTGATGTATGATATGGAGAAACTGCCCAAATTTTTCTAGCTTAGTTCAAACACGCTTATGTTATCGATTATCTAATATGAGTATGAACTTTCTTGAAGGTATAAACGCGAGCAACGAAGAAGAACGATCAAACGATAGAATAGCTAAACGAAAGAGGTATGTAAGGCTAATCCTTTCCTTCTAAGGAATGAATCTTCCTAATTTTCCATGATCTCCCTACATAATGGAAATTACGAGTCCATGACTATAAGAAGCTACTTACGCACATGATAAAGAAAGGAGATACAATACGAGTATGTTAATGATGATGATGAGTTTAAGTATGAAGAATCCTAGAGTAACATAAGATGTCCATGAAGCTAATGATCCTAAGTATTGTTTCATTGATGATTTTACTTGTGTACACCCACCTTAAAATGCTAGTTCCTCCAAGGTGGGACATGACGATTATGATAACTCCATAACCTAGTCGGGGGTTCACGACCTTATGTCACCCTGACATAGCCATAGCTGCCTTCAAGTTCTAATGTATGTTTTGATGTAAATGTATAATGATGCTAAGTTATGATATGCCAATGAGACGTGTAAAAATGTTAAGTTTATGATTGACTATATGATGATACGATTCCACCGCGCCTAGTTGGCCGGGCATGTCACCGCGAAGGCGGGCTGCATACGATTCCACCATGCCTAAATGGTCGGGCATGTCACCGCTAAGGCGGGCTGCTATGTTTACACTGAGCCTAGAGGGTCGGGCATGATCACCACTAGTGGGCGACATATGATGGTTACCCGGACTCGGGTTAACGATGATGTATGCGTTATGATGACACATGTACTATGATTATATATATATATGATGTATGTATGAGATGTAGCCACCCTTAAAAGTTACACAGGTTGTATCTTTATCTTATGACTTATGACTTCTCTATCATGTTCATTTCATTCATGCCTTACATTCTTAGTACAATGTTCGTACTGACGTCCGTTTTCATTGGATGTTGTGTTCATGCCCACAGGTAGACAGGGAGGCGACCCAGACTCGTAGAGTTATCAACAGATTTACAGGAGCACTCTATTTCTCCGGAGGTGCTATTTGGTCAATTCTTTTGTGTATATATGTATATATGTATTTTGGGCACGACGGAGTCTTGTCCCGTCCATATGATTAGTACTCTAGTAGAGGCTTGTAGATACGCATGTGTGGGTAGTATGGTCTCACAATGTTACTATTGTACCTATATTATTATTTTGTTAGCCGAAAGGCTTATGTATATAAAAGCAATTATGTTTCCAAATGAAAAATAGTTTTCCTATTATTGAGTATAAATTAATGTCACGACCCGGCTAGGGGGCCGCGACGAGCACCCGGTGCTACCCCACCCGGGCACCCCCTTATCGTACATAACATAACATCTAGGTGAACCATAAGTCAATTCGTGTTTTTCTTATCGTTAATCATATTGATCCCATTAGACGACCATCATTATTTAACATATCATAGGCATCTATGCCACATCATAAGTACAAGGCCGACAAGGCCAACAAAAGATATACAAAACATGGGCCGACATGGCCGAACATCTCTACCCACATACACATGACTACGAGCCTCTAAGAGTATGACATATCGTATGAGCGGGACAGGACCCCGCTATGCCCATAATTATATACACAAAAGAATAAGTACCCAAAAGCTACGGCTCCGAAAGAAATGGAGCTCTGCTTTGCAATCTCTGAATAAGCAGCTATGGATCAAGTCTGTCTCCCTGTGCACCTGCGGGCATGACGCAGCGTCCACAAACAAAAGGACGTCAGTACGAAGAATGTACTGAGTATGTAAAGCATGATCAACATTGATATATAAGCATAATGAACAACGTATGAAATAGCATAGGAGGGGAGACAATAATATCATCGTCATAGTACTTACCTGCCTTTCGTAGGACTTTCCATTTTTCGTACGTATTAGCACACCTACGTCGTCGTCCGTATTCCATAATAGTACTCGTACCTTACTTGTGCTCATATTCGTATACATGTCCTTATTCGTATTCTTATACATAGTCTTATCACATTCATATTCATATTATATACCTAGTCATTTCATATACATAGCATTTACATAGCATACCCGACCTTATAAGATCGGTGTTTTAGATATATACTTGGCCAACCATGGCTCAAGATCATGCATACCTGGCCCTACCAAGGCATCAGGGTTATCCGTACCATCTGCAGAGGTGTGCGTGCGTTTCGTAATCGTATACATACTCTATACATAGTCATATACATATAGTCTTACCCGGCATCATAAGCTCAGGGTCTTATCATAGCCCTTCATAGGCATACATATACATATGTCATAGCTCGTAAGCATCTCTAATCTCATTTTACTCTCATTATCATTTCTATCCTCATCATTATCGTTACATCTACATTATAGACTTACTCGTCATACGAGGAACATAGTATAATCATAGTACATATCAAGGGTCGTGAGCTTATGAGCTCGGAATGTCAACCATGTGAAGACAACATACTCGTATAGAGGAATTAGAAACTTGGCCAAGAACCATGCCTTATGAAAGAAGGGTTAGCCTTACATACCTTTCGTCGAACTATTCTACACTTGCACGTTCCCTTCCAATGCTAGCGTTTATACCTTCATTAATATCATAACAATGGCCATTAGTCATTCACATTATCTAGATTCCTCAATTTGCCTCTAATTCACCCACATTCATGGTCATAGCACCCAACTTCATCCATTCGTCTAAAGTGTTTAGTTCATGATCTTAATGCCATTTATAACACATTCATATCACAACACAACAACATTCATAACTCAATTCAAACTATTTCTCAAAATGTCACTATTCATCATTCATGACCGAGTTGACCACATTTTCTACAATCCATGTATTTTAATTCTCCAATACCTTAAACATCTTGTAAAAATCATGAACCTTACCTTAGAAGTTGTAGGAACAAGTTTTAGTTGATAATACTTCTCTTTGAGCAAAACCCTAGTTTTTCTCCATTTGGATTTCTTGACTTGGATGATCCTTGATGATTCCCTTATCCTTGATTCACTTGTCTTAATGTTATTGATGGCTTATAATCCTTGAAAACTCATATAATAAATGTAGAGAGAAGTTTTAGAGAGAAGTGGTGTAATGTGGAAATGAAATAAGACAAGTATTGATCCTCACATTTAATGAATTAAAAAATCTGTGCTGGGTGAACAATGGTCGTCCATGGAGGTTTACGGCCCGTATTCCGCTATACGGCTCGTCCTCCATGGGCGTAATTAACCAATTCCAGAACCAGAAGCTGGGCTGCCTTCATGGTGGTTTACGACCATGGTTTACGGGCCGTAAATCACTTTATGGTCCGTTCACCAGGTCGTATTATACCTTTTCCTCAGCTGGCAAAAAGTTGAAGTTTGGCATGTCAGTTTACGACCTGGCAGTTTACGGACCGTATACCAGTTTACGGTCCGTATTTGCACTTTACGACCACTGGCAGAAAGCTGAAACTTTTGCATGGCAGTTTACGACTGCCAGTTTACGGACCGTATTGCACTTTACGATCCGTATTTTGCAATATACGATCACTGGGCAGTTGCAATTCTGCAACTTCCCATATTTCTTAGACTTCTCATTTTGATCACCCCCGTCCATGCACATGCATTGCTCACCTTGTATCTCATCTTAACTTAGCCAACTTCCTTGTCTCACATCGGATACTTTCGAAATCTCGCCTAAGGTCATCAACGTCGTTTCTTGCTCATGGACATCATGTACTCATATTCATCACTAGTTTATTCTCTTGCGTACCAACGGAAAATTTTTCGAGGTGTAACAATTAATGAATGTATGCTTAATGGGTCTGTTAAGTAATAGAATGAGTGGTGCTCGGTGGTTAGCCCCGGGTACCCGTCATGGCCCCTAGTCGGGTCTTGACAGACCTGATTTCCCTTTGGTGGGATACGTAGGCAGTCTATTTAAGACTTGGTCCTTTTCTAATAAAAACCTAAAATCCCCCTTAGTATAGGATGGGTAGAAGCAAATCAAACATACAAACTAGTTACCGAAAATCAGTATTCCCAAAAATACAAAAAAGACCAAAATACCCTTGGAATGTGAATCGATCAACAATTTGAAACAAAATATATGATTCTATGTGCTATAAACTGCAAACAATGTGATATTTTGTGTTTCGTGCTTAAACCTAATGCTAACTTGGGAGCTTTTGAGTTTTTTCTCTTATAGACAGGGGTCGATTCGCTGACACCAGTTGCTCGATCAAAAGCTATCGCAGCGTCCTTAAACGCTCAAGAAGAAAACATGCCTGAAACTCCACCACCGAACATAAATGCTTTAGTAGAAGGTACCCCAACAACTGACATAGCTGGAATGCCTTTACAAGAGGCTGTCAATCTAATGACGAGACAATTAGCTGAAGCCAGAGAAGAAGTGGACCGCCTGAGGGTCGAGAAAGAAAATTCTACTAATGCTGAGGCTAGGAGACCTCCACCCATTTTCCCAAATTAGATTTACCAATTTCGGATCATTTCCCTCAAACCCAGACTGGGGCTACCTTACAAACTCCACTACGCCAAAATACCACCTATGTGGGGAGTTCCTTCCACCAAACCCCAGTCTTTCAAGCACCAACTCACGCTACAAACACAAATGTTTATCAAGCCCCTCAGGCAACAGGAGTTCCTGTGACCCATCCCATACAACCAAATGTCACTTTTCAAGACCATGTCACCCATATTGACTCTTCGCCAGAATTGGACAACATGGAAATGTTCTTTGAAGCAAGAATAGACAAAATAGAGAAGGAGATGGGGAAAACAATCGCTGAACTGGAACATGGCTCTAAAAAGAAAGAGGGGTTAAGATACTCTGATTTATGCATATATCCAGGCCTGGGTCTGCCAGAAGGCTTCAAAATTCCCAAGTTTGATCACTTTAATGGGTCAGGCAATCCCAAGGCCCACTTGAGGGCTTACTGCGACCAGTTGGTTGGAAATGATGGAAATGAAGCTTTGCTCATGAGGTTGTTTAGTCGAAGTCTGTCAGGAACAACTATGGAATGGTTTATCTCTCAAGACATTAGCCGATAGAAGAAATGGAAAGTTCATTCATGGAAAGATTCTTCTTCAATGTGGAAAATGTGCATGATCGATTCTCATTGGAGAAAATTCATCAAAAATCGACTGAAACCTACCGAGAATATACTAGTCAATGGAGAGACAGTGCATGTGTAACCACCCATGACTGAAACTGAGCTGGTAGCCACATTCATATGGTACCAAGAAGTTTATTGCTTTGACAAGAAGATAACTATGAAAGAGAGTTCCTTTGCATATTTAGTTATCGTTGGGGAAGATATCGAGGATGGCCTCAAGACCAGCAGAATTGTTAGTGTACTAAATAGATCAGGTGTGTCTGGCGCCAGGGGTGGAAAAAAGAAAAGAGAAGATATAGCCTATGTTTCTAGAGCTACTAGCCCGTAAAGCCAAGGAAAAGAGGTATCCTACAAAAATTCATATAACTACCAATCACCTCCACTAACCAACTATATAACCACTTCACCCCAATGTAGCCCAATGTCTGTGTGCTACGCACAACCTGGCTATCAAGCTCCACAACCAAATTATAAAATACCCACACCAAGAAAAATCCCCACGACTAAATTATCGAATGCCAACACCTAATAACTAAGCTCCGCAAAACCAGACTTTCCAGAACCAGCCTCCACCAAAAAATTATAAGGCACCCTAAAGGAATCCTATGAGAGCATTCACTCCTTTGCCAGAATCAAGGACAAGTCTATTTGCCAAACTAAGGGATGCCGGGCGAATAAGCGCTGTCCCACCAAAACCTGCTAACCCCACTGATCGATAGTACAGGCCAGATCGCACTTGGGACTATCATTCTAACCAAGCTGGCCATGCCATTGAATATTGCATCAACCTAAGGAATAAATTACAGGACATGATTGACAATCGTGAGCTCATCTTAGAGCCAACACCTCCAAATGTGGACACAAATACATTCCCAAATCATGGAGGAAACCAAATTCACATGATAGAGAGAGGTGATGAATGGGAAGAGAGCCCGGTGATAATTCGTCCGGATATTTAAGGGTTAGAGAGCACAGCCGCCTCGTTGTCTTTACAAGAACGAGAAGAAGTGATAGACCCTTTGACAAAGGAATCCGAGGTATCTGCCATAGCCAAAAGGGAGCCTTTCGTGCTCAAATACCCCTCAACAGTCACTTGAATTCACAACGAGCCATTCTTACTCAAAACATCAGGATCAATTGAGAATGAACCCTTTGTGATCAAACTACCGCACCAGATGATGATCAATAAAGGAAAAGAAATAACTATTGTGATTTAGGGTATGACCAGGTCAGGAAGGCGTTATGCCCAAGAAGAACCTATGCTCGAAGCCCCACATTGCGAAAACACTCAGAAAAGAACAATCACTGAAGGCGAAGCTGAAAACTTCTGGAGGCAAATGCCAATTAAGGATTATTCGATTGTTGATCTTCTGCATAAGACTCCTGCCAGGATATCAGTAATGTCATTACTACTCAGTTCGTCTCAACATCGCTTAGCCTTGATGAAATCTTTGGATAAAGTAAAAGTGCCCGCCGACACTACAAGTGAAACATTGGCCGAGATCATGGGGTATGTTGTACGAGCACATAGGCTGTCATTTTCTGATGATGAATTACCAAGAGAGGGTAATGTAACACCCCGTATTGTAAGAGTTCTAGTGGAAAAACTGAAGGTTTGAACGCTTTTCGAAAATGGTTGACAGGCCTACTTCGGGAAACCATAAACCCTTTATTAGTTGGGAATTTGGGAAAGTACCCGTAATGAGAGTTGTAGTACGTAGAAACACCTTTCCAGGCATATAAGTATCAGGCCAATTAGGGTCCGGATCAAGGAGAAATGATCGCATCAAAATGGCTAATAGAGGGGTGCTCAGATTCGATAGAATCGGCTAAGTTTTCGATACGTCTGCCTTCTAGCCCAATTTCGTGAAACTTTGTTTGGAATTTAAGAACACTTAAAACATGAAACTTATAGCCCTTTGAAATATCTTTCCAACGGTATATTATGGAGCCAAAACGGAATTTTGTGCTAGGAGTTATGCCCATTCTGCCGAACGTTGTCAGAATGGCCTAGGGCGCCGCTCCAAGCCAAAATTTGCAAAAAACATAATTTTCATTAGGGCCTGTAGTATAGGCCTAATGCCCCGCCTTGGGCGACGCACCAGGCCAAATTATGCCTGAAACGTCCTTTTCGAATTTTATATGTACCCAACTCCGAAATACTTTTCCCACTTCTTTCTAAACCGTCTTTTTGGAGAGAAAACACTCTAGGGCTTCCACAAAGCATACAAGGTGAGTTCCTACTCAAACCCCATTGATTATTACATCGATCTAACAAAGATTAGCACTAGAATCCCAATCTATTCCATAGATTATTGATAGAATCTTCGTCTTGGACAAAGGAAACCTAGAATCCAAATTCAAGAGGATTTAACTTCAAAAAGGAAATACTTCTACTCTCTAATCACTCATAGTTGTGAATTGATGACTTCTTAGGAGAATCCTAAATGGGTTTGATAGAGAGTATCACATGAACTATGCTAGGGTTTTGGATTATTAACTTAGTATTGTTGTAGTCATATGGGTGATGAAGAATGATGTTACTTTCATCAAATTGAGATTGTAGAATCACCTAGAAGTAATAGAATAGGAATTGGGCGAAGAAACACCATTAATGGAGATTGTGGAGCTTTATGTTACACCCCAGAAAATTTCGCGTTACTAAGGCTGCAGACGGATTAATGTGAGCTCAAGGAGGAGTAAATATTACAAGTATAAAGGATGAAATTCTACTGTATTAGCATGAGGATAGCATGAGTATGATATTTGGAATTCGTACAATATGATTGGAATGATACGTTAAACGATATATAGCCCTCGTAATCATAAGTTAAGGTGGGGCCACTTGTTGGGATTTTATAAAAGGCATATGACAATTTATATGAATAGTACATGGGAATTTGATCAAGTCTTAAGAAGGACACTTAAGCCAAATATGAGCATAAGAATTCCAAAAGGATGATTTAAGGATACGCTTTCGGGTGATCTAGATTTACGAGGCCAACACGCCATTATAAGTTTAGAATTTGGGAAAACACAAAACAAGAAAGTTGTAGATAATTAAAATACTTTTCTAACCATGGGTTGTGGGCCTTCATACGACAGAGGGATAAAACGTTATAGAAGTTTTAAGGCAGGAAGGTCAAATTAGGCAGTGGGCTTGGCCCAACCCGACTCCAAGTCGGGTTAGGCCCACTTCCCTTCCTATTTAAGGGAGGTTTTCGCCCTTATCCTCCTCATTTCATACCGAAAGGTCCAAAATATTTTAGAGAGAGAGTGGGGGGACTTTAGAGAGATAAAGCAAGGGTTCAATCAAGTTCGAGGCCCCGAATCTCGAGGCTCGTGAAGGATAACGTGTAATACGAGTTGTCGTCGTCGTTTTAAGCTAATTATTGAGCTTGGGGGATGATATTTCGGGGTTGAGCAGCTGCTAAGGTATGTATAAGGTTCCTTTTATGTTACTAAAGTGTTTATTTATAGTTTTAAAGGATTAGAACAGAGGAAATAATGTTAAAAGCTTGTTTGGCATTTTTGGGAAGTTTATGAAGGTGGGGTTGTTTTAGTTGAGTTAAATGGATGGAAATATCTAAGTTATGATGTATATTGATTGTTGATATTGTTGTTTGATGTTGTTGTCGATAATTTAGCTGAATTGAATTTTCGGGGTTGTCCAATTATAAAGGAAATGCTGTCGAAATTCCGTTAGAAATAGAGATAAGTTTAAGGGATTGATTATAAGGATATATATATTGGATTGATTGTTGGTAAATTGATATTGTTGATAGATTAGCGTGACTTGAAGATGGACTGTGGTTAGCTGGAAAGCGGCAAAGGTATGTAAGGCAAACCTTTCTTCCTTTGGCATGATTCTTGTTGTTATTCATGCTATATGTACTCCATATGATTCCACTCTTAGACGAGTAAGGTCTAAATGTTTCTTGTGATGGCTTATTGATATTGCACTCCTATTCTGTTCCGAAGGGAACACCCATAAGGTGCCAAGTTGAGTTGTGTATATGGTTTTACTAATGATTTCGAGGAAATGAGTCTTATACTAAAGGAAACATAAAGTTTGATTTTCAAAACCACTCCAAAGGGGGTGCGAGATTTTACTACTTCATTCCATTTACGATTTATGTTTACATTTCATAGTATCATCCCTTTGTATTGATATGATAATTTATTCTTTGGGTAGGGCAATAAGATAAAATTGAGTAGAATAAAAGTAGTAAGAATTTCATAACAATTCTACCCTCAAACATGGAAGTATGTCCTCCTAAGTCTAGCGAGTGCTACACCTCAGAAAATTTCCCGTTGGAACGCAAGTGAACGAACTAGTGGTGTGTGCGAGGAGTGCGAGTGTAAAATGTTTCATGAGCAATGTGCGCAAATGGACGAGAATGATTAGAATGAAAAGTCGAGAAATGTGAAAAGTTGAAAGTTGGCAAAACTGCCCAGTGGTCGTAAAGTGCAAAATACGGACCGTAAAATGGAACACGGTCCGTAAACTGGCAGTCGTAAATTGGCATGCAAGGTTTCAACTTTCTGCCCAGTTGAGAAATGGTAAAATACGACCAGGAGGACGGACCGTAAAGTGATTTACGGCCCGTAAACCATGGTCGTAAATCACCATGTATGCAGCCAAAGTTTCTGGTTCTGCTTAAGGTTAAAGACGACCACGAGGGACGGTCCGTAAACTGCAGTACAGACTGTAAACCTCCATGGACGACCACTGTTCACCTCAGCACAGATTTTTAATTCATTAAATATGAGGACCAAGACTTGATTTGTTTCATTTCTACATTACACCACTTCTCTCTAGAATCATCTCTCTACATTTATTTCATAAGTTTTCAAGGATTATAAGTCTCCAACAACATAAATAAGTGAATCAAGTGTAAGCAAGCCATTAAATACCATTCAAGTCAAGAAATGCAAATGGAGAAAAACTAGGGTTTTGCTCAAAGTGAAGTATTATCAACCAAAGCTTGTTCCTACATCATCTAAGGTAAGATTCATGATATTTATATGTTGGTTAACATATTGGGGAGTTGAAATACTTGGATGGTAGAAGTATATGCTAAAATGGTCAATGGAGGGTAAAATGAAGAATGTGGATAATGTGAATGACTAATGGCTATTATTATAATATTAAATGAAGGTAGAAACTTGAGCATCGAAGGAGTACGCGCAAGTGTAGAATAGTTCGACGAAGAGGTATGTGAGGCTAACCCTTCTTTCCTACGGCATGGTTCTTGGCCAAATTCCTAATCCCTCTACATGAGTATGTTGTCTTCACATGGTCGACATTCCGAGATCATAAGCTCACGACCCTTGTTATGTACTATGATTATACTATGTTCCTCGTATGACGAGTAAGTCTATAATGTAGATGTAACGATAATGATGAGGATAGTAATGATGATGAGAGTAAAATGAGATTAGAGATGCTTACGAGCTATTATATATGTATATGTGTGCCTATGAAGGGCTATGATAAGACCCCGAGCTATGATGCCGAGTAAGAATATATGTATACGATTACGAAAGGCGCGCACACCTCTGCAAATGGTACGGATGACCCTGATGCCTTGGTAGGGCTAGGTATGTATGATCTTGAGCCTTGGTTGGCCAAGTATGTATGAAACACCGATCCTACGAGGTCGGGAATGATATGTAAATACTATGTATATGATATGACTATGTATACAATATGAATATGAATGTGATAAGACTATGTACACATGGCACGTATTAGAAATGAGAAGTCCCTATGGAAAAGCAAGTATGTACCATGATGACGATAATAATGTCTCCCTTCCTATGATTTTTCATATGTTTCTTATTATGCCTCTATATCGATGTTGATCACGCTTTACATACTCAGTACATTCTTCGTACTGACGTCCTTTTGTTTGTGGACGCTGCGTCATGCCCGCAGGTGCACCGGGAGACAGACTTGATCCATAGCTGCTTATCCAGAGATTGCATAGCAGAGCTCCATTTCTTCGGAGCCAGAGCTTTTGGGTACTCATTCTTTTGTGTATATAATTATGGGCATAGCGGGGTCCTGTCCCGCTCATATGATATGTCATACTCTTAGAGGCTCGTAGTCATGTGTATGTGGGTAGAGATGTTTGGCCATGTCGGCCTATGTTTTTTATATCTTTTGTTGGCCTCGTCGGCCTTGTACATTTGACGTGGCATAGATGCCAATGATATGTTAAATGATGATGGTCGTCCAATGGGACTAACATGATTAATGACCAAAATGCTTGATTTGATTTACGGTTCGCTTAGATGTTATGTCATGTACGATAAGGGGTGCTCGGGTGGGGTAGCACCGGGTGTTTGTCGCGGCCCCCCCTAGCCGGGTCGTGACAAAAAGTGGTATCAGAGCAGTTCAGTCCTAGGATGTGTCTACGAGCCGTGTCTAGTAGAGTCTTGGTTATGGGTGTGTCGCGCGCCACACTTATAAACGGGAAGCTGCGGACATTTTAGGAATAAATGACCTTCTTTCATCATAAGAATCGTGCGATAGATCTATGATGTAGGATTTTCTTTCTCCTAAATCGTGTGTTGTGTATTTCAGAGATGCCTAAAAAGAAAAAGGCTACAGTAGCCAAAAAGGGCAAGACAGTGGCAGAAAAGCGGGCTGAAAGAGCACCGCCACCGGTAGTAGAGGAAAGTGAGTCCCAAAGTGCGGCTCAATCTCAGTCTTCCCAGACAGTGCCTATTACTGAGGAGCATGAGGGAGCCTCAGCCCCAGATCCAGCTCCTCCACCAGATGCGTCAGGCCAAGATATGAAAGAGGCCATCAAATTGTTGACTCAGTTAGTTGCAGCCCAGACTCAGAGGCCAAGCTCAGGGCAGGGCGACAGGGCCGTTAGTGCAAGGGCCCGTGACTTCATTGCTTTGAAACCTCCGAAATTCTTTGGGTCGAAATCGGAGGAGGATCCTCAGGACTTCATTGACGGTATGCTGAGGACGTTTCGATTGATACATGCTTCAGACACCGAGTCGGTGGAGCTAGCGTCATATAGATTGAGGGATGTTTTGATCCAGTGGTATACAGTTTGGATGGCTTCACGGGGAGCTAATGCACCTCCCCCGGTATGGCAAGAGTTTGTTGATGCTTTCCTCCGTCATTATATGCCTCCAGAGGTTCGGCGAGCTAGGGCCGATAAATTCTTGAATTTGAGGCAAGGTAGCATGAGTGCTGCAGAGTACAGTCTCCGCTTCAATTCCTTGGCTAGGTTTGCTTCGGCCATGGTAGCGGATATGGGCGATCGGGTACACCGATTTGTGAAAGGCCTAGGGCCACATTTGATGGATAAATGCTTGACTGCGTCCCTTCAGGATGGCATGGATATTGTACGCATTCTGGCACATGCTCAGGAATTAGAGGAACACCTACAGCAGCGGAGAAATGAACGTGAACAAGATAGGGGACACAGCAAGAGGGCTAGACTTTCGGGTTCGAGGAGCGAGTCCAGAGGCGGACACAGACAGCAGTTTCCCAGCCATTCAGGCTATTCTATGACCAGTCCACCTCCACGGTTTTCTGGCCAGGGCCTATTCTATGAGTCCGAGTTATTTAGGACCTCAGTTCAGAGATGATTTGGGCCAGTCAAGGCCACCCGTGCCACAGTGTTTCCAGTGTGGGAAGATGCATTAGGGTCGATGCCGATTTGGTTCAGATGATTGCTATTCATGTGGTCGGCCAGGCCATATTATGCGTGAGTGCCCCTCGGTTCATGGTAGAGGTAGGACCCAGCATTCAGGGTCTGTAGCCGGATCTTCGGCATCTGTACGCCCTACGGGGCCAGGTTCACATGCGCCAGCTGGCCATGGTAGACAGAGGGAGAGCTCCCACTTCTAGCGGTCCTCAGCACCGTATTTATGCTTTGGCTGGACGCAAAGATCTTGAGTCTTCTCCTGACGTGGTCACAGGTATATTATCGATATTCTCTCATGATGTGTATGCTTTGATTGATCTGGGCTCCACATTGTCTTATGTTACTCCTTATATTGCGGGTCGATTTATAGTCGAGCCGGAGTCGATCAAACCTTTTGAGGTGTCTACGCCCGTTGGTGAATCGGTGATAGCTAGCTGAGTGTATAGAGATTGTATAGTTATGATATGTGACCGCCGTACTATATCTGACTTGCATGAACTAAAAATGGTAGATTTTGATGTCATTATGGGCATGGATTGGTTGGATTCTTGCTACGCCAATGTTGATTGTAGAATGAAAATGGTTCGCTTCCAGTTTCCGGGAGAACCAGTTTTAGAATGGAAAGGAAATACGGCGTCACCAAATGGTAGGTTTATTTCCTATCTGAAGGCAAGGAAGATGATCACGAAAGGGTGCATTTATCACCTAGTGCGAGTTCAAGATGTAGAAGCTGAGTCGCCGACTCTCCAGTCAGTAGCGGTAGTGAATGAATTTCCGAATGTGTTCCCGGAAGAACTTCCAGGCCTTCCTCCCGAGCGGGAGATCGATTTTGCGATTGATGTGTTCCCAGACACTAAACCCATATCTATTCCTCCCTATAGGATGGCACCCGCAAAATTGAAAGAGTTGAAAGAGCAATTGAAAGACTTGCTCGATAAAGGCTTTATTAGGCCTAGTTCATCCCTGTGGGGAGCACCCGTGCTGTTTGTCCGAAAGAAAGATGGCTCCTTGAGAATGTGCATTGATTATCGGCAATTGAATAAAGTGACGATTAAGAACAAGTATCCTCTTCCGTGGATCGATGATTTATTTGATCAATTGCAAGGTGCCAAATGGTTTTCAAAGATTGATTAGAGGTCCGGGTATCATCAAGTGAGAGTTAGGGAAAGAGATATCCCTAAGACAGCTTTTAGAACAAGATATGGTCATTTTGAATTTCGGGTGATGTCATTTGGGCTAACTAATGCGCCAGCGGTGTTTATGGACTTAATGAACAATGTATTCAGACCTTTTCTGGATCTATTCGTGATTGTATTCATCGACGATATCTTGGTATATTCTAGATCCGAGGCCGAGCACGCGGATCATTTGCGCATTGTCCTAGAAGTTCTACGAGCTCGAGAGTTGTATGCGAAATTCTCCAAGTGTGAGTTTTGGTTGAACTCAGTATCATTTCTGGGCCATATTGCTGCAGTTGATGGTATTCAGGTGGATAGCCAAAAGATCGAGGCCGTGAAGACTTGGCCAAGGCCCACGACTCCTACGGAGGTTCGTAGCTTTCTGGGATTAGCAGGTTATTACAGGAGGTTCATTGAAGGGTTTTCTTCTTTTTCTGCACCACTCGCAAAGTTGACCCAGAAATCGGCAAAGTTTCAATGGACAGATGCTTGCGAACGTAGTTTCCAAAAGTTAAAGGGTCGATTGACTTCTGCCCCAGTTCTGACACTTCCAGAGGGATTGGAAGGATACGTTGTTTATTGCGATGCTTCAGGTGTTGGGCTAGGTTGTGTGTTGATGCAACATGGCAAGGTGATTGCGTATGCTTCAAGGTAATTGCGGAAATATGAGCAGAATTATCCTACCCATGACTTAGAATTGGCCGCGGTGGTCCATGCATTAAAGATATGGAGACATTACTTATATGGTGTCCATGTGGATATCTACACAGATCATAAGAGTCTTCAATACAACTTCAAGCAGAAAGAGTTAAATTTGCGGCAACGACGATGGTTGGAGTTGCTAAAGGATTATGATGTTGATATCTTGTATCACCCCGGAAAGGCAAATGTCGTGGCTGATGCCCTTAGCCGCAGATCTATGGGAAGCCTAAGTGATGTACGACCAGAAAAGAGGGAAATGACTCGTGAGCTTCAGCAGTTAGCTAGCCTAGGAGTCCGAGTAATGGACTCGGGTAGCAGCGGATCTACTATTCATAATTCAGTAGTCTCGTCGCTAGTGGCAGAAGTGAAAGAGCGACAATATGAAGATCCCATGTGTTATATCCCGTATTTTTGAACGTCGGATTATTTGCTGGGGTGGGGCCCACACACCGAGATTTTTTTTTTTGGAACATATGAAAAGTCATATGAATCACATATTTTAAGTTAAACACAACTCATGAAGTACCCTTGGGCCAAATCAAAGTGGAAGCCCTCCAAACGAATATTTTTAAGAAAACGTTTTCGGGTGACCTGACTTTGAGGGGAAAAAACGGTATTATAAGTTTGGAATTTGGACAAATACCAAGAAATAGAAGTTGTAGATAATTGAATTAGCTTTCCATCCATAGGTCGTGGGTTCCCATGTGACGTCGGTACAAGGAGATATGAACGTTTTAAGGTCGAAAGGTCAGCGGACTAGGCCAACTCGGGGCCAACCGAATTAGGCCCATGGAAAAATAAAGGGAGAAGAAGAGGCCCAATAGGAGCCATTCGGCCATGGTCCATAAAAAGGATCCAAGCCCATGGAATTAAGTCATGCGGTCAATGAATAAAAGACCACTTAATCATCCAAATTCCATAGAACTTTCAAGAGAAAGAATAGGAGGAAAAACAAGAGAAAAACAAGAACAAAAAAAAGAAGGCATTTCGGCTTGGCCATGGGAAAATTCACCCTTCAAAATCTTGTCCCAAAAATTATTTTCTTGTTATATTCCTACTAAATCAAGGTCCCTCTACAACTTGGTGTAGTTGTTTTGGAAGATTAAGCATTAGTTTCTTCAATCTCACACTTTGGACAAGTGAAGAATCAAGGAGAAAAAGGTAAGAATTAATCCCTTGTTATTATGTTATGAAGGTTTGTTTGTGTGGTAGTATATGAAAATGAGTAGAATTTATGAAAAGATGGAAGTTTGCAAAGTGGGAGTGCATGTGTCTAAGTGGCCGTATATGTATATTGTTGTATGGATAATATGAGTTGAATTTTAAGTTGTATACTAGTTGTGGTTATTGTGGAATTTGTATTGGAAATGGAAGTTGAATGAAAATTGGATGAAATTGGAAAGAAGCCATGTTGGCCGTGTGGTATATGTTGTTGAGATAATGTTGGATTTATTTTGTTTAACATGTTAGTTGTGTTATTGTGATCTTCACAATGCAAAGGAAAATTATATGAGTGAAGTTGACATGAAAATGGAATGTAGAGAATTATGACACATTAATGTGATTTTATGATATTAAGATAATGAAGTTGTTAAAGTGTAGATTGTTGTTGGAGATGAATTAGTAAGTAGAAAATGTGTTGAGATGATATTTTTTGCACATGTAGGAATTTTGGGTGAAGTATACAAATTGATGGAATTGTTGAATATCGGATATATGGCTTGGAATGTTCTTGGTTTATGTTTGAGTGATCCTAAATTAGTATGTAAACATGAAAATATTGATATTGATTTATAAGTGCAAAGTTGGATTGGGAGTTGTTGCATTATTTGGAAAATAAGACTATTTATGCTAGAATGCGTTTCTAGTCGATTATTGATGTTGTGGGTATTATTGTTGGTATGGTTGTTGTTATTTTGGCCGAGTTTAAATCTCGGGGATGTTGTATGTATAGGGGAGATGCTGCCCAAATTTTTGTAGGCAAGTATTGGTTAAGATTGAAATTTTAAGCTTTATAAATAATATTTGGTAAACATGACCATTTGTAGGTTTTGGTCGAAACGAGATTTGAGTTTTGGCAAACGTAAAAGGCGAAAAAGGTATGTAAAGCTATCGCGATTCTTCTCTTGGCATGTCCTAGATGTACTAGGATTGGAATTACGCTTCGGGGAATATTCTGTCCATCGGAATCCGCGATTGAAATTGTCGCATTTTTGTTCAATAGGATTGAACTGCTTAAGTATCCTTTGTTGGAAAATTATGCAAATTTCCCCAAATTGCCTAGAAAGTTATGGAATGCCCTAGGATCTTTGTAGGTGACCTCATAAGCCTACAAATACGTAATTTGAGCCCACCGCTTCATTTGTTCCGAGGTGGGCCCACTATTTTCGATTTTACCCTTTTTGTATTTTGGACTGGTCTTCGAGCGGCTTTTAAAGAAAACGTTTTAACTACTGCTCTATCTATTGTTTAAAGATTGTTTTAAATATCCCGTTAAATTTTATAAATTGTTTTGGACCTTGGAAACGATCTCAGAAAGAAACATGCCTCCGTAACTCCTTATGACATCCGAAATTCACTTACTATGACTCCGTCCGATTTCATTGATTTGATTTGTCATTCGATATGCCTCGCTGAGTCTCTGGAAATATATGTGTTATTTTTATTGCATTTAGTTTCTCACTACTCCACTCGTGGATGCCCCAATGTTTCCCACACTGAGCCCGGGCCAGGATATGTTCTCAAGCGTCTTCCACTGCATTGTTCGCCGTGTCTCGATGTGAGGGGGCAGGTATATATGTACATGGGTTGTGGAGTATGCTGTGCCATGTACACTATTCTGACATGATATGATATGATCTGATATGGCCATTTGATATGTTATGCTATGTTACGGGGTTATTCCCCTTTTCTGATCCTTATGTGTTGTGGCACCAGCGTCGGGGGGTGGCCACGTTCTGTCTGCCGAGTCCCTTGGCAGGGGCCGGATATGATATGGCATATGTTTCTGTACACACTCTTCATGTTTTGAAAATATGCATTTGATACTCTGGATATCACACTCACTTTTCTGTATGTTCTGTTTCGGTTATGATTTTGTCCCGTAGTGGGACCAGGTATGACATACGTTTTTTGCAAATACTATTTATGATTTATGATCAGCATCTTTGCTAATCTGGATATTCCGTTCATTTTCTGTATCTTCTGCTTCGATTATGACTTTGTTTACTACGTTCCATGCTTTACATACTCAGTACATATTTCGTACTGACCCCCTTTCTTCGGGGGCTGCGTTTTCATGCCGCGCAGGTACAGACTACAGATTTGCTGATCCGCATGTTAGGACTATATTCTGCCATCTTGGAGTGCTCTATTGTTCGGAGCCTATGTTTGGTACAGTCCTTGCTATGGTACATTTGTATGTTGTTCAGGGGTATGACGGGGCCCTGTCCCGTCTTATGATTCTGATGTGTTCTGTAGAGGTTTGTAGACATACATGTGGGTTCTGCATATGATTTGGGTTGGTATGATCTGTGACAGCCTGATCGGCTTCCTTGTGCTTTATCCGTTAATCTGTGATAATTAATAACGCCAATTGACTTTTACATTTAAATATTCTGCTTATATGCTGGTTTGGGTTATTGGGTACGTTCAGGTGTCCAGCACGGACACTAGTCGCGGCCTACGGGGTTGGGTCGTGACAAAAGTGGTATCAGAGCGGTTCGTCCTCGGAGTGTCTACAGACCGTGTCTCGTAGAGTCTTGTTTATCGGTGTGTTGTGCACCACATCTATAAACAGGAGGCTACAGGACATTTAGGGTGTTACCTTTCTTTGAATCTTAGATCGTGCGATAGAGCCAGCTGTAGGAAATGAATTCCTTTTTACTAACCTCTGATTTCAGCTGGAGAACGGTATCGATGTAAGACAGTGACTGATGATATTGGAAGCTACACAGTACACAGGTAAGCAAGGGTATGAAACACGTACGCTGGGTAAGGTATTTGAAGCACGATTGAAACATAAAGTTTAAAATCGTAATGAAAAGTAAACAGGAAAGTGCAATAGGTGCAGTTCGAGTTGGACATGTGAAGTAAGCCTCGGCATATTTATACTTTTTATTTGAAATTATCAGCCCTGTGTGGCTATGATGCGATATGATATGATATGTATATACGTATATGTGTTGGCCCTGTGAGGCATTGTTGGTATTTCCTGTGGGCAGGTTTTGGGATAGTAAGAAATACAGAGGAACCTCTGCCCAAATTTTCCTAGAAATACGAAGAGGAAGATGAGATATAAATTCTTAACATGTCTTGAAGGTCGATACCGATAGGGTAAATTCATTATGTTCGATTAAAGTTTGAGAGATACCCTCCGTGTCATTCGTAAGAAGTATTATCCGTATTTGGAAAATTTTATCTCGAGAAAGCATATATGAGTAGCAGATTTGCAATTTATTTAAACGAACCGGAATATGTTCCGATCCCATTTTGCTTTAGGACAGCATATGTGGAAGGGCAAAATATGTCCAACGATTAAGTTTCCTCTAATTGGAAGAATACAAAGTGTATGACAGGCAGTGGAAATTGAGTGGTCCGTTTACGACTCAAAAATATACATATACACAAATATGGAGGTAATTATGTGAGTTAAGTGCTAAGAGATTCCGCGAAGTTCGTCGGATTCTAGTTTGTAACATTTTATCAGTTCTCATCGACTGGTTAGAGATGGGATCTTTGGAATAAAAACCTAAACCCGTGAGCTGTCTAAAAGTATATATATACACACGCATGGAGGTAAATATTGAGGATTTACAGGGGCGACACGGTAACTATATAGTTAGAAAAGTAAAAGAATCCCCTCTAAATCGGGGTGGGACTCGCTACGAGAACGTTTTGAAAGTTGTTAAGACCCCGATTTGCCTTAAATTACGTGACCAAGGTCGCGCGGGGCAGTTGACGTGATTATACCGGCCTTAACGCACCTAAATGTATTAAAGTTTTAAGGTTAAGCGTGCTAGGGCCAGAGAAATTTTGGGATGGGTGACCCCCTGGGAAATGTACCAAAATTTTTGGCAAACATAGATATAAGAGACGAATAGGAAATTCGGGGTAACCTAAAGGGAATTAGGATGTGTGGAATGGTTAGAAACCTTATAGGGGTCACGTGAGCTGAGACGGATTAGATTGGTAAAAAGGAAGGAAAAGCAGCGCAGCTCTGGAATTAGAGTAAAAATTTGAATAGGTGATTGAAGATGTATGGTGAAAGAAATGGTAGAGATATATGTACGTATGTGTAGGACCCCCCACCCCCCCCCCCCCCCCCATTTTCGACTATGTCGATCGATTGGTGAACCCTAATAGCCAGTGTTGTAATATATAGAAATGATTAACTGGGCAGAATTTACGAGGAAAAGGGAAAGGTATGGTACAAATGTTAC
The DNA here is from genome assembly GCF_019175385.1 of Lycium barbarum. Classification (NCBI taxonomy): domain Eukaryota; kingdom Viridiplantae; phylum Streptophyta; class Magnoliopsida; order Solanales; family Solanaceae; genus Lycium; species Lycium barbarum. The sequence goes on from NC_083340.1 coordinate 58,254,208, forward strand.
AAAATAGACCGATACTCATTTTGCTACTGGTTGAGTTTGGAAAATTCTAATACAACGATGTTTGGAAAGAAAAGAGAATAATTGAGTGGGGGGTAAGGAGATCAAATACCAGAAAAAGTGAACCGTAAGAAACATAGTTAAGCAGAGTCTTTAAAAGAGTTGACGGGCAAAGCACGAATGTTAATTGCGAAAACGAGCTAGAATGAAATAGTGCAGGGCAAAGGAAAACTTATGGCATGAAACGATGAATCATGTGAGTATCAAATAATTCGATTATTGAGGAAACAGAACGACAGATAAGGAATGGGTATGAAGGAAGAATGTGATTACTAAGAGATAAACTTCTACATTAATTATATTACTTGAGTGCCAGCTATCCGATAAGATTTTGTACTATATAATCGTGATTCTGTTAAGGTTTCGTACGAAGATAATCAAGTTATAGGTTAGAAAGAAAAGACATGGATATGGTAGAAGTATAACCCCAAAGAAGGGGAGCAAATGAAAGTAAAGTAAGCATAAATGAAAACAATTGACACATAGAAGGTTGAAGCGATAAGGAATTGGCCTAGGCCTTCGACATCGACTGAAATACGCAGTTCTCTGGGATTGGTCGGATATTACAGAAGATTTGTAGAGAAATTCATTTCTGCTACGACACTATTAATGAAGCTAATTCAGAAGGCAGTGAAATCTCAGTGGACAGGTACTTGTGAATGTAGTCCCAGTTGCTGAAGGGAAGCTAACGTTGTGGCAGACGCACTTAACCGCAAATCTATGGGCGGTTTGACCGGCGTGTATCCAGAAAGAAGGAATTGGCTTGTAAAATTCATCAGTTAGCTAGCCTTGGAGTCCGTTTGGTCGATTCTGGAGATATTGGGATTTTGTCCGAGAAGTTGTTGAATCGTTGATTAGGGAAGAGGTAAAACAGCGTCAGTTCGAGGATTCTATTCTGGTATGGTACAAAGATACAACCCTTGATAAGAAAGGGACCCAGTTGAGATCTCACCTGATGGGGTATTATTATACAGAGGCAGATTATGTGTGCCTGACGTTGCAGGGCTGCGACGGCCAATTATGGGCGAAACGCATAATGTTCGGTATTCTGTTATCCTGAATCCACTAAAATGTACCATGAACTTATATGCTTATACTGTGGAATGGCATGAAACGGGACATCGCAGAGTTCGTTGCCCACTGCCCGAATTACCAGCAGGTTAAAATTGAACATCAGAAGCCAAGTGGACTTCATTACAGGGTTGCCTCGCACTCCGCGGAAGTATGACTCTATTTGGATTATTGTGGATAGGCCGACAAAAAATCAGCCCACTTTCTTCCCGTCAGAACCACTTACTCAGCGGAGGATTATGCCAGACTATATATTAAAGAAATAGTGCAACTCCACGGAGTTCCTACATCTATTACCACTGACGGAGGTGCCCATTTTATGGCAAATTTCTGGAGATCTTTTCAGGAAAGATTAGGGACTAAGGTGAGTCTGAGCATAGCATTCCATCCCCAGAGCGACGGACAGGCCGAGTGCACTATATAAACGCTAGAAGATATGTTGCGAGCCTGTGTTATTGATTTCAGAGGCAGCTGGGATAGTCATCTGCCGTTGATTGAGTTTGCTTATAATAACAGCTACCAGTCTAGCATCCAGATGGATCTGTACGAGGCTTTGTTTGGCAGAGAATGCAGGTCACCGATCGGCTGGTTTGATATTGGCGAAACAGAACTAATAGGCCCAGGTATGATCCAACAGGCGGTTGATAAGATGAAACTTATCCGAGAGGGACTATTAGCAACTCAGAGTCGACAGAAGTCATACGCTGATAAACGACGTCGACCCTTGGAGTTCCAGGTCGGTGATTGTGTATTTTGAGAGTATCGTCTATAAAAGGCGTGGTGCTATGCGACAAAAAGGGTAAGCTCCGTCTGCAATATATCGGACCTTATCAGATTATTCGAAAGATTGGGAATGTCGCCTATGAGCCAGATCTGCCATCTGATTTGAAAGCGATACATCCGGTATTTCATGTGTTCATGCTCCGCAAATGTGTTGGTGATCCCTCCAGAACATTTCCAGTGAATGATATTCATGTGATGGAGAAATTGTCTTAAGAAGAGCAACCTGTAGCTATTCTGGATCGTCAGGTGAGGAGCCCGCGTACTGAAGATATACCCTCTGTTAAAGTCTTATGGCGAAACAATAATAAAGAAGGAACGACCTGGGGAGCAGAGGATGAAATGAAGAAAAAGTACCCTCACTTGTTCTCTACACCTACAGGTGATCTAAATCTCTAAACTTGTTATATTAATTGGTAAATAATTCATGTGTGCTACTCATAAGAAGAAACTCCCCCGGAGTGTTTGTAAGACCTATAAGGCTAATTTAACATTCCAGGACGAATGTTCTAAAGGGGGGGAGGATGTTATATCCCGTATTTTTGAACGTCAGATTATTTGCTGGGGTGGGGCCCACACACCGAGATTTTTTTTTTTGGAACATATGAAAAGTCATATGAATCACATATTTAAAGTTAAACACAACTCATGAAGTACCCTTGGGCCAAATCAAAGTGGAAGCCCTCCAAACGAATATTTTTAAGAAAACGTTTTCGGGTGACCTGACTTTGAGGGGCAAAAAGGGTATTATAAGTTTGGAATTTGGAAAAATACCAAGCAATAGAAGTTGTAGATAATTGAATTAGCTTTCTATCCATAGGTCGTGGGTTCCCATGTGACGTCGGTACAAGGAGATATGGACGTTTTAAGGTCGAAAGGTCAGCGGACTAGGCCAACTCGGGGCCAACCGAATTAGGCCCATGGAAAAATAAAGGGCGAAGAAGAGGCCCAATAGGATCCATTCGGCCATGGTCCATAAAAAGGATCCAAGCCCATGGAATTAAGTCATGTGGTCAATGAATAAAAGACCACTTAATCATCCAAATTCCATAGAACTTTCAAGAGAAAGAATAGGAGGAAAAACAAGAGAAAAACAAGAACAAAAAAAAGAAGGCATTTCGGCTTGGCCATGGGAAAATTCACCCTTCAAAATCTTGTCCCAAAAATTATTTTCTTGTTATATTCCTACTAAATCAAGGTCCCTCTACAACTTGGTGTAGTTGTTTTGGAAGATTAAGCATTAGTTTCTTCAATCTCACACTTTTGACAAGTGAAGAATCAAGGAGAAAAAGGTAAGAATTAATCCCTTGTTATTATGTTATGAAGGTTTGTTTGTGTGGTAGTATATGGAAATGAGTAGAATTTATGAAAAGATGGAAGTTTGCAAAGTGGGAGTGCATGTGTGTAAGTGGCCGTATATGTATATTGTTGTATGGATAATATGAGTTGAATTTTAAGTTGTATACTAGTTGTGGTTATTGTGGAATTTGTATTGGAAATGGAAGTTGAATGAAAATTGGATGAAATTGGAAAGAAGCCATGTTGGCCGTGTGGTATATGTTGTTGAGATAATGTTGGATTTATTTTGTTTAACATGTTAGTTGTGTTATTGTGATCTTCACAATGCAAAGGAAGATTATATGAGTGAAGTTGACATGAAAATGGAATGTAGAGAATTATGACACATTAATGTGATTTTATGATATTAAGATAATGAAGTTGTTAAAGTGTAGATTGTTGTTGGAGATGAATTAGTAAGTAGAAAATGTGTTGAGATGATTTTTTTTGCACATGTAGGAATTTTGGGTGAAGTATACAAATTAATGGAATTGTTGAATATCGGATATATGGCTTGGAATGTTCTTGGTTTATGTTTGAGTGATCCTAAATTAGTATGTAAACATGAAAATATTGATATTGATTTATAAGTGCAAAGTTGGATTGGGAGTTGTTGCATTATTTGGAAAATAAGACTACTTATGCTAGAATGCGTTTCTAGTCGATTATTGATGTTGTGGGTATTATTGTTGGTATGGTTGTTGTTATTTTGGCCGAGTTTAAATCTCGGGGATGTTGTATGTATAGGGGAGATGCTGCCCAAATTTTTGTAGGCAGGTATTGGTTAAGATTGAAATTTTAAGCTTTATAAATAATATTTGGTAAACATGACCATTTGTAGGTTTTGGTCGAAACGAGATTTGAGTTTTGGCAAACGTAAAAGGCGAAAAAGGTATGTAAAGCTATCCCGATTCTTCTCTTGGCATGTCCTAGATGTACTAGGATTGGAATTACGCTTCGGGGAATATTCTGTCCATCGGAATCCGCGATTGAAATTGTCGCATTTTTGTTCAATAGGATTGAACTCCTTAAGTATCCTTTGTTGGAAAATTATGCAAATTTCCCCAAATTGCCTAGAAAGTTATGGAATGCCCTAGGATCTTTGTAGGTGACCTCATAAGCCTAAAAATACGTAATTTGAGCCCACCGCTTCATTTGTTCCGAGGTGGGCCCACTATTTTCAATTTTACCTTTTTTGTATTTTGGACTGGTCTTCGAGCGGCTTTTAAAGAAAACGTTTTAACTACTGCTCTATCTATTGTTTAAAGATTGTTTTAAATATCCCGTTAAATTTTATAAATTGTTTTGGACCTTGGAAACGATCTCAGAAAGAAACATGCCTCCGTAACTCCTTATGACATCCGAAATTCACTTACTATGACTCCGTCCGATTTCATTGATTTGATTTGTCATTCGATATGCCTCGCTGAGTCTCTGGAAATATATGTGTTATTTTTATTGCATTTAGTTTCTCACTACTCCACTCGTGGATGCCCCAATGTTTCCCACACTGAGCCCGGGCCAGGATATGTTCTCAAGCGTCTTCCACTGCATTGTTCGCCGTGTCTCGATGTGAGGGGGCAGGTATATATGTACATGGGTTGTGGAGTATGCTGTGCCATGTACACTATTCTGACATGATATGATATGATCTGATATGGCCATTTGATATGTTATGCTATGTTACGGGGTTATTCCCCTTTTCTGATCCTTATGTGTTGTGGCACCAGCGTCGGGGGGTGGCCACGTTCTGTCTGCCGAGTCCCTTGGCAGGGGCCGGATATGATATGGCATATGTTTCTGTACACACTCTTCATGTTTTGAAAATATGCATTTGATACTCTGGATATCACACTCACTTTTCTGTATGTTCTGTTTCGGTTATGATTTTGTCCCGTAGTGGGACCAGGTATGACATACGTTTTTTGCAAATACTATTTATGATTTATGATCAGCATCTTTGCTAATCTGGATATTCCGTTCATTTTCTGTATCTTCTGCTTCGATTATGACTTTGTTTACTACGTTCCATGCTTTACATACTCAGTACATATTTCGTACTGACCCCCTTTCTTCGGGGGCTGCGTTTTCATGCCGCGCAGGTACAGACTACAGATTTGCTGATCCGCATGTTAGGACTATATTCTGCCATCTTGGAGTGCTCTATTGTTCGGAGCCTATGTTTGGTACAGTCCTTGCTATGGTACATTTGTATGTTGTTCAGGGGTATGACGGGGCCCTGTCCCGTCTTATGATTCTGATGTGTTCTGTAGAGGTTTGTAGACATACATGTGGGTTCTGCATATGATTTGGGTTGGTATGATCTGTGACAGCCTGATCGGCTTCCTTGTGCTTTATCCGTTAATCTGTGATAATTAATAACGCCAATTGACTTTTACATTTAAATATTCTGCTTATATGCTGGTTTGGGTTATTGGGTACGTTCAGGTGTCCAGCACGGACACTAGTCGCGGCCTACGGGGTTGGGTCGTGACAAAAGTGGTATCAGAGCGGTTCGTCCTCGGAGTGTCTACAGACCGTGTCTCGTAGAGTCTTGTTTATCGGTGTGTTGTGCACCACATCTATAAACAGGAGGCTACAGGACATTTAGGGTGTTACCTTTCTTTGAATCTTAGATCGTGCGATAGAGCCAGCTGTAGGAAATGAATTCCTTTTTACTAACCTCTGATTTCAGCTGGAGAACGGTATCGATGTAAGACAGTGACTGATGATATTGGAAGCTACACAGTACACAGGTAAGCAAGGGTATGAAACACGTACGCTGGGTAAGGTATTTGAAGCACGATTGAAACATAAAGTTTAAAATCGTAATGAAAAGTAAACAGGAAAGTGCAATAGGTGCAGTTCGAGTTGGACATGTGAAGTAAGCCTCGGCATATTTATACTTTTTATTTGAAATTATCAGCCCTGTGTGGCTATGATGCGATATGATATGATATGTATATACGTATATGTGTTGGCCCTGTGAGGCATTGTTGGTATTTCCTGTGGGCAGGTTTTGGGATAGTAAGAAATACAGAGGAACCTCTGCCCAAATTTTCCTAGAAATACGAAGAGGAAGATGAGATATAAATTCTTAACATGTCTTGAAGGTCGATACCGATAGGGTAAATTCATTATGTTCGATTAAAGTTTGAGAGATACCCTCCGTGTCATTCGTAAGAAGTATTATCCGTATTTGGAAAATTTTATCTCGAGAAAGCATATATGAGTAGCAGATTTGCAATTTATTTAAACGAACCGGAATATGTTCCGATCCCATTTTGCTTTAGGACAGCATATGTGGAAGGGCAAAATATGTCCAACGATTAAGTTTCCTCTAATTGGAAGAATACAAAGTGTATGACAGGCAGTGGAAATTGAGTGGTCCGTTTACGACTCAAAAATATACATATACACAAATATGGAGGTAATTATGTGAGTTAAGTGCTAAGAGATTCCGCGAAGTTCGTCGGATTCTAGTTTGTAACATTTTATCAGTTCTCATCGACTGGTTAGAGATGGGATCTTTGGAATAAAAACCTAAACCCGTGAGCTGTCTAAAAGTATATATATACACACGCATGGAGGTAAATATTGAGGATTTACAGGGGCGACACGGTAACTATATAGTTAGAAAAGTAAAAGAATCCCCTCTAAATCGGGGTGGGACTCGCTACGAGAACGTTTTGAAAGTTGTTAAGACCCCGATTTGCCTTAAATTACGTGACCAAGGTCGCGCGGGGCAGTTGACGTGATTATACCGGCCTTAACGCACCTAAATGTATTAAAGTTTTAAGGTTAAGCGTGCTAGGGCCAGAGAAATTTTGGGATGGGTGACCCCCTGGGAAATGTACCAAAATTTTTGGCAAACATAGATATAAGAGACGAATAGGAAATTCGGGGTAACCTAAAGGGAATTAGGATGTGTGGAATGGTTAGAAACCTTATAGGGGTCACGTGAGCTGAGACGGATTAGATTGGTAAAAAGGAAGGAAAAGCAGCGCAGCTCTGGAATTAGAGTAAAAATTTGAATAGGTGATTGAAGATGTATGGTGAAAGAAATGGTAGAGATATATGTACGTATGTGTAGGACCCCCCACCCCCCCCCCCCCCCATTTTCGACTATGTCGATCGATTGGTGAACCCTAATAGCCAGTGTTGTAATATATAGAAATGATTAACTGGGCAGAATTTACGAGGAAAAGGGAAAGGTATGGTACAAATGTTACAAAATAGACCGATACTCATTTTGCTACTGGTTGAGTTTGGAAAATTCTAATACAACGATGTTTGGAAAGAAAAGAGAATAATTGAGTGGGGGGTAAGGAGATCAAATACCAGAAAAAGTGAACCGTAAGAAACATAGTTAAGCAGAGTCTTTAAAAGAGTTGACGGGCAAAGCACGAATGTTAATTGCGAAAACGAGCTAGAATGAAATAGTGCAGGGCAAAGGAAAACTTATGGCATGAAACGATGAATCATGTGAGTATCAAATAATTCGATTATTGAGGAAACAGAACGACAGATAAGGAATGGGTATGAAGGAAGAATGTGATTACTAAGAGATAAACTTCTACATTAATTATATTACTTGAGTGCCAGCTATCCGATAAGATTTTGTACTATATAATCGTGATTCTGTTAAGGTTTCGTACGAAGATAATCAAGTTATAGGTTAGAAAGAAAAGACATGGATATGGTAGAAGTATAACCCCAAAGAAGGGGAGCAAATGAAAGTAAAGTAAGCATAAATGAAAACAATTGACACATAGAAGGTTGAAGCGATAAGGAATTGGCCTAGGCCTTCGACATCGACTGAAATACGCAGTTCTCTGGGATTGGTCGGATATTACAGAAGATTTGTAGAGAAATTCATTTCTGCTACGACACTATTAATGAAGCTAATTCAGAAGGCAGTGAAATCTCAGTGGACAGGTACTTGTGAATGTAGTCCCAGTTGCTGAAGGGAAGCTAACGTTGTGGCAGACGCACTTAACCGCAAATCTATGGGCGGTTTGACCGGCGTGTATCCAGAAAGAAGGAATTGGCTTGTAAAATTCATCAGTTAGCTAGCCTTGGAGTCCGTTTGGTCGATTCTGGAGATATTGGGATTTTGTCCGAGAAGTTGCTGAATCGTTGATTAGGGAAGAGGTAAAACAGCGTCAGTTCGAGGATTCTATTCTGGTATGGTACAAAGATACAACCCTTGATAAGAAAGGGACCCAGTTGAGATCTCACCTGATGGGGTATTATTATACAGAGGCAGATTATGTGTGCCTGACGTTGCAGGGCTGCGACGGCCAATTATGGGCGAAACGCATAATGTTCGGTATTCTGTTATCCTGAATCCACTAAAATGTACCATGAACTTATATGCTTATACTGTGGAATGGCATGAAACGGGACATCGCAGAGTTCGTTGCCCACTGCCCGAATTACCAGCAGGTTAAAATTGAACATCAGAAGCCAAGTGGACTTCATTACAGGGTTGCCTCGCACTCCGCGGAAGTATGACTCTATTTGGATTATTGTGGATAGGCCGACAAAAAATCAGCCCACTTTCTTCCCGTCAGAACCACTTACTCAGCGGAGGATTATGCCAGACTATATATTAAAGAAATAGTGCAACTCCACGGAGTTCCTACATCTATTACCACTGACGGAGGTGCCCATTTTATGGCAAATTTCTGGAGATCTTTTCAGGAAAGATTAGGGACTAAGGTGAGTCTGAGCATAGCATTCCATCCCCAGAGCGACGGACAGGCCGAGTGCACTATATAAACGCTAGAAGATATGTTGCGAGCCTGTGTTATTGATTTCAGAGGCAGCTGGGATAGTCATCTGCCGTTGATTGAGTTTGCTTATAATAACAGCTACCAGTCTAGCATCCAGATGGATCTGTACGAGGCTTTGTTTGGCAGAGAATGCAGGTCACCGATCGGCTGGTTTGATATTGGCGAAACAGAACTAATAGGCCCAGGTATGATCCAACAGGCGGTTGATAAGATGAAACTTATCCGAGAGGGACTATTAGCAACTCAGAGTCGACAGAAGTCATACGCTGATAAACGACGTCGACCCTTGGAGTTCCAGGTCGGTGATTGTGTATTTTGAGAGTATCGTCTATAAAAGGCGTGGTGCTATGCGACAAAAAGGGTAAGCTCCGTCTGCAATATATCGGACCTTATCAGATTATTCGAAAGATTGGGAATGTCGCCTATGAGCCAGATCTGCCATCTGATTTGAAAGCGATACATCCGGTATTTCATGTGTTCATGCTCCGCAAATGTGTTGGTGATCCCTCCAGAACATTTCCAGTGAATGATATTCATGTGATGGAGAAATTGTCTTAAGAAGAGCAACCTGTAGCTATTCTGGATCGTCAGGTGAGGAGCCCGCGTACTGAAGATATACCCTCTGTTAAAGTCTTATGGCGAAACAATAATAAAGAAGGAACGACCTGGGGAGCAGAGGATGAAATGAAGAAAAAGTACCCTCACTTGTTCTCTACACCTACAGGTGATCTAAATCTCTAAACTTGTTATATTAATTGGTAAATAATTCATGTGTGCTACTCATAAGAAGAAACTCCCCCGGAGTGTTTGTAAGACCTATAAGGCTAATTTAACATTCCAGGACGAATGTTCTAAAGGGGGGGAGGATGTTATATCCCGTATTTTTGAACGTCAGATTATTTGCTGGGGTGGGGCCCACACACCGAGATTTTTTTTTTTGGAACATATGAAAAGTCATATGAATCACATATTTAAAGTTAAACACAACTCATGAAGTACCCTTGGGCCAAATCAAAGTGGAAGCCCTCCAAACGAATATTTTTAAGAAAACGTTTTCGGGTGACCTGACTTTGAGGGGCAAAAAGGGTATTATAAGTTTGGAATTTGGAAAAATACCAAGCAATAGAAGTTGTAGATAATTGAATTAGCTTTCTATCCATAGGTCGTGGGTTCCCATGTGACGTCGGTACAAGGAGATATGGACGTTTTAAGGTCGAAAGGTCAGCGGACTAGGCCAACTCGGGGCCAACCGAATTAGGCCCATGGAAAAATAAAGGGCGAAGAAGAGGCCCAATAGGATCCATTCGGCCATGGTCCATAAAAAGGATCCAAGCCCATGGAATTAAGTCATGTGGTCAATGAATAAAAGACCACTTAATCATCCAAATTCCATAGAACTTTCAAGAGAAAGAATAGGAGGAAAAACAAGAGAAAAACAAGAACAAAAAAAAGAAGGCATTTCGGCTTGGCCATGGGAAAATTCACCCTTCAAAATCTTGTCCCAAAAATTATTTTCTTGTTATATTCCTACTAAATCAAGGTCCCTCTACAACTTGGTGTAGTTGTTTTGGAAGATTAAGCATTAGTTTCTTCAATCTCACACTTTTGACAAGTGAAGAATCAAGGAGAAAAAGGTAAGAATTAATCCCTTGTTATTATGTTATGAAGGTTTGTTTGTGTGGTAGTATATGGAAATGAGTAGAATTTATGAAAAGATGGAAGTTTGCAAAGTGGGAGTGCATGTGTGTAAGTGGCCGTATATGTATATTGTTGTATGGATAATATGAGTTGAATTTTAAGTTGTATACTAGTTGTGGTTATTGTGGAATTTGTATTGGAAATGGAAGTTGAATGAAAATTGGATGAAATTGGAAAGAAGCCATGTTGGCCGTGTGGTATATGTTGTTGAGATAATGTTGGATTTATTTTGTTTAACATGTTAGTTGTGTTATTGTGATCTTCACAATGCAAAGGAAGATTATATGAGTGAAGTTGACATGAAAATGGAATGTAGAGAATTATGACACATTAATGTGATTTTATGATATTAAGATAATGAAGTTGTTAAAGTGTAGATTGTTGTTGGAGATGAATTAGTAAGTAGAAAATGTGTTGAGATGATTTTTTTTGCACATGTAGGAATTTTGGGTGAAGTATACAAATTAATGGAATTGTTGAATATCGGATATATGGCTTGGAATGTTCTTGGTTTATGTTTGAGTGATCCTAAATTAGTATGTAAACATGAAAATATTGATATTGATTTATAAGTGCAAAGTTGGATTGGGAGTTGTTGCATTATTTGGAAAATAAGACTACTTATGCTAGAATGCGTTTCTAGTCGATTATTGATGTTGTGGGTATTATTGTTGGTATGGTTGTTGTTATTTTGGCCGAGTTTAAATCTCGGGGATGTTGTATGTATAGGGGAGATGCTGCCCAAATTTTTGTAGGCAGGTATTGGTTAAGATTGAAATTTTAAGCTTTATAAATAATATTTGGTAAACATGACCATTTGTAGGTTTTGGTCGAAACGAGATTTGAGTTTTGGCAAACGTAAAAGGCGAAAAAGGTATGTAAAGCTATCCCGATTCTTCTCTTGGCATGTCCTAGATGTACTAGGATTGGAATTACGCTTCGGGGAATATTCTGTCCATCGGAATCCGCGATTGAAATTGTCGCATTTTTGTTCAATAGGATTGAACTCCTTAAGTATCCTTTGTTGGAAAATTATGCAAATTTCCCCAAATTGCCTAGAAAGTTATGGAATGCCCTAGGATCTTTGTAGGTGACCTCATAAGCCTAAAAATACGTAATTTGAGCCCACCGCTTCATTTGTTCCGAGGTGGGCCCACTATTTTCAATTTTACCTTTTTTGTATTTTGGACTGGTCTTCGAGCGGCTTTTAAAGAAAACGTTTTAACTACTGCTCTATCTATTGTTTAAAGATTGTTTTAAATATCCCGTTAAATTTTATAAATTGTTTTGGACCTTGGAAACGATCTCAGAAAGAAACATGCCTCCGTAACTCCTTATGACATCCGAAATTCACTTACTATGACTCCGTCCGATTTCATTGATTTGATTTGTCATTCGATATGCCTCGCTGAGTCTCTGGAAATATATGTGTTATTTTTATTGCATTTAGTTTCTCACTACTCCACTCGTGGATGCCCCAATGTTTCCCACACTGAGCCCGGGCCAGGATATGTTCTCAAGCGTCTTCCACTGCATTGTTCGCCGTGTCTCGATGTGAGGGGGCAGGTATATATGTACATGGGTTGTGGAGTATGCTGTGCCATGTACACTATTCTGACATGATATGATATGATCTGATATGGCCATTTGATATGTTATGCTATGTTACGGGGTTATTCCCCTTTTCTGATCCTTATGTGTTGTGGCACCAGCGTCGGGGGGTGGCCACGTTCTGTCTGCTGAGTCCCTTAGCAGGGGCCGGATATGATATGGCATATGTTTCTGTACACACTCTTCATGTTTTGAAAATATGCATTTGATACTCTGGATATCACACTCACTTTTCTGTATGTTCTGTTTCGGTTATGATTTTGTCCCGTAGTGGGACCAGGTATGACATACGTTTTTTGCAAATACTATTTATGATTTATGATCAGCATCTTTGCTAATCTGGATATTCCGTTCATTTTCTGTATCTTCTGCTTCGATTATGACTTTGTTTACTACGTTCCATGCTTTACATACTCAGTACATATTTCGTACTGACCCCCTTTCTTCGGGGGCTGCGTTTTCATGCCGCGCAGGTACAGACTACAGATTTGCTGATCCGCATGTTAGGACTATATTCTGCCATCTTGGAGTGCTCTATTGTTCGGAGCCTATGTTTGGTACAGTCCTTGCTATGGTACATTTGTATGTTGTTCAGGGGTATGACGGGGCCCTGTCCCGTCTTATGATTCTGATGTGTTCTGTAGAGGTTTGTAGACATACATGTGGGTTCTGCATATGATTTGGGTTGGTATGATCTGTGACAGCCTGATCGGCTTCCTTGTGCTTTATCCGTTAATCTGTGATAATTAATAACGCCAATTGACTTTTACATTTAAATATTCTGCTTATATGCTGGTTTGGGTTATTGGGTACGTTCAGGTGTCCAGCACGGACACTAGTCGCGGCCTACGGGGTTGGGTCGTGACAAAAGTGGTATCAGAGCGGTTCGTCCTCGGAGTGTCTACAGACCGTGTCTCGTAGAGTCTTGTTTATCGGTGTGTTGTGCACCACATCTATAAACAGGAGGCTACAGGACATTTAGGGTGTTACCTTTCTTTGAATCTTAGATCGTGCGATAGAGCCAGCTGTAGGAAATGAATTCCTTTTTACTAACCTCTGATTTCAGCTGGAGAACGGTATCGATGTAAGACAGTGACTGATGATATTGGAAGCTACACAGTACACAGGTAAGCAAGGGTATGAAACACGTACGCTGGGTAAGGTATTTGAAGCACGATTGAAACATAAAGTTTAAAATCGTAATGAAAAGTAAACAGGAAAGTGCAATAGGTGCAGTTCGAGTTGGACATGTGAAGTAAGCCTCGGCATATTTATACTTTTTATTTGAAATTATCAGCCCTGTGTGGCTATGATGCGATATGATATGATATGTATATACGTATATGTGTTGGCCCTGTGAGGCATTGTTGGTATTTCCTGTGGGCAGGTTTTGGGATAGTAAGAAATACAGAGGAACCTCTGCCCAAATTTTCCTAGAAATACGAAGAGGAAGATGAGATATAAATTCTTAACATGTCTTGAAGGTCGATACCGATAGGGTAAATTCATTATGTTCGATTAAAGTTTGAGAGATACCCTCCGTGTCATTCGTAAGAAGTATTATCCGTATTTGGAAAATTTTATCTCGAGAAAGCATATATGAGTAGCAGATTTGCAATTTATTTAAACGAACCGGAATATGTTCCGATCCCATTTTGCTTTAGGACAGCATATGTGGAAGGGCAAAATATGTCCAACGATTAAGTTTCCTCTAATTGGAAGAATACAAAGTGTGTGACAGGCAGTGGAAATTGAGTGGTCCGTTTACGACTCAAAAATATACATATACACAAATATGGAGGTAATTATGTGAGTTAAGTGCTAAGAGATTCCGCGAAGTTCGTCGGATTCTAGTTTGTAACATTTTATCAGTTCTCATCGACTGGTTAGAGATGGGATCTTTGGAATAAAAACCTAAACCCGTGAGCTGTCTAAAAGTATATATATACACACGCATGGAGGTAAATATTGAGGATTTACAGGGGCGACACGGTAACTATATAGTTAGAAAAGTAAAAGAATCCCCTCTAAATCGGGGTGGGACCCGCTACGAGAACGTTTTGAAAGTTGTTAAGACCCCGATTTGCCTTAAATTACGTGACCAAGGTCGCGCGGGGCAGTTGACGTGATTATACCGGCCTTAACGCACCTAAATGTATTAAAGTTTTAAGGTTAAGCGTGCTAGGGCCAGAGAAATTTTGGGATGGGTGACCCCCTGGGAAATGTACCAAAATTTTTGGCAAACATAGATATAAGAGACGAATAGGAAATTCGGGGTAACCTAAAGGGAATTAGGATGTGTGGAATGGTTAGAAACCTTATAGGGGTCACGTGAGCTGAGACGGATTAGATTGGTAAAAAGGAAGGAAAAGCAGCGCAGCTCTGGAATTAGAGTAAAAATTTGAATAGGTGATTGAAGATGTATGGTGAAAGAAATGGTAGAGATATATGTACGTATGTGTAGGACCCCCCACCCCCCCCCCCCCCCCCATTTTCGACTATGTCGATCGATTGGTGAACCCTAATAGCCAGTGTTGTAATATATAGAAATGATTAACTGGGCAGAATTTACGAGGAAAAGGGAAAGGTATGGTACAAATGTTACAAAATAGACCGATACTCATTTTGCTACTGGTTGAGTTTGGAAAATTCTAATACAACGATGTTTGGAAAGAAAAGAGAATAATTGAGTGGGGGGTAAGGAGATCAAATACCAGAAAAAGTGAACCGTAAGAAACATAGTTAAGCAGAGTCTTTAAAAGAGTTGACGGGCAAAGCACGAATGTTAATTGCGAAAACGAGCTAGAATGAAATAGTGCAGGGCAAAGGAAAACTTATGGCATGAAACGATGAATCATGTGAGTATCAAATAATTCGATTATTGAGGAAACAGAACGACAGATAAGGAATGGGTATGAAGGAAGAATGTGATTACTAAGAGATAAACTTCTACATTAATTATATTACTTGAGTGCCAGCTATCCGATAAGATTTTGTACTATATAATCGTGATTCTGTTAAGGTTTCGTACGAAGATAATCAAGTTATAGGTTAGAAAGAAAAGACATGGATATGGTAGAAGTATAACCCCAAAGAAGGGGAGCAAATGAAAGTAAAGTAAGCATAAATGAAAACAATTGACACATAGAAGGTTGAAGCGATAAGGAATTGGCCTAGGCCTTCGACATCGACTGAAATACGCAGTTCTCTGGGATTGGTCGGATATTACAGAAGATTTGTAGAGAAATTCATTTCTGCTACGACACTATTAATGAAGCTAATTCAGAAGGCAGTGAAATCTCAGTGGACAGGTACTTGTGAATGTAGTCCCAGTTGCTGAAGGGAAGCTAACGTTGTGGCAGACGCACTTAACCGCAAATCTATGGGCGGTTTGACCGGCGTGTATCCAGAAAGAAGGAATTGGCTTGTAAAATTCATCAGTTAGCTAGCCTTGGAGTCCGTTTGGTCGATTCTGGAGATATTGGGATTTTGTCCGAGAAGTTGCTGAATCGTTGATTAGGGAAGAGGTAAAACAGCGTCAGTTCGAGGATTCTATTCTGGTATGGTACAAAGATACAACCCTTGATAAGAAAGGGACCCAGTTGAGATCTCACCTGATGGGGTATTATTATACAGAGGCAGATTATGTGTGCCTGACGTTGCAGGGCTGCGACGGCCAATTATGGGCGAAACGCATAATGTTCGGTATTCTGTTATCCTGAATCCACTAAAATGTACCATGAACTTATATGCTTATACTGTGGAATGGCATGAAACGGGACATCGCAGAGTTCGTTGCCCACTGCCCGAATTACCAGCAGGTTAAAATTGAACATCAGAAGCCAAGTGGACTTCATTACAGGGTTGCCTCGCACTCCGCGGAAGTATGACTCTATTTGGATTATTGTGGATAGGCCGACAAAAAATCAGCCCACTTTCTTCCCGTCAGAACCACTTACTCAGCGGAGGATTATGCCAGACTATATATTAAAGAAATAGTGCAACTCCACGGAGTTCCTACATCTATTACCACTGACGGAGGTGCCCATTTTATGGCAAATTTCTGGAGATCTTTTCAGGAAAGATTAGGGACTAAGGTGAGTCTGAGCATAGCATTCCATCCCCAGAGCGACGGACAGGCCGAGTGCACTATATAAACGCTAGAAGATATGTTGCGAGCCTGTGTTATTGATTTCAGAGGCAGCTGGGATAGTCATCTGCCGTTGATTGAGTTTGCTTATAATAACAGCTACCAGTCTAGCATCCAGATGGATCTGTACGAGGCTTTGTTTGGCAGAGAATGCAGGTCACCGATCGGCTGGTTTGATATTGGCGAAACAGAACTAATAGGCCCAGGTATGATCCAACAGGCGGTTGATAAGATGAAACTTATCCGAGAGGGACTATTAGCAACTCAGAGTCGACAGAAGTCATACGCTGATAAACGACGTCGACCCTTGGAGTTCCAGGTCGGTGATTGTGTATTTTGAGAGTATCGTCTATAAAAGGCGTGGTGCTATGCGACAAAAAGGGTAAGCTCCGTCTGCAATATATCGGACCTTATCAGATTATTCGAAAGATTGGGAATGTCGCCTATGAGCCAGATCTGCCATCTGATTTGAAAGCGATACATCCGGTATTTCATGTGTTCATGCTCCGCAAATGTGTTGGTGATCCCTCCAGAACATTTCCAGTGAATGATATTCATGTGATGGAGAAATTGTCTTAAGAAGAGCAACCTGTAGCTATTCTGGATCGTCAGGTGAGGAGCCCGCGTACTGAAGATATACCCTCTGTTAAAGTCTTATGGCGAAACAATAATAAAGAAGGAACGACCTGGGGAGCAGAGGATGAAATGAAGAAAAAGTACCCTCACTTGTTCTCTACACCTACAGGTGATCTAAATCTCTAAACTTGTTATATTAATTGGTAAATAATTCATGTGTGCTACTCATAAGAAGAAACTCCCCCGGAGTGTTTGTAAGACCTATAAGGCTAATTTAACATTCCAGGACGAATGTTCTAAAGGGGGGGAGGATGTTATATCCCGTATTTTTGAACGTCAGATTATTTGCTGGGGTGGGGCCCACACACCGAGATTTTTTTTTTTGGAACATATGAAAAGTCATATGAATCACATATTTAAAGTTAAACACAACTCATGAAGTACCCTTGGGCCAAATCAAAGTGGAAGCCCTCCAAACGAATATTTTTAAGAAAACGTTTTCGGGTGACCTGACTTTGAGGGGCAAAAAGGGTATTATAAGTTTGGAATTTGGAAAAATACCAAGCAATAGAAGTTGTAGATAATTGAATTAGCTTTCTATCCATAGGTCGTGGGTTCCCATGTGACGTCGGTACAAGGAGATATGGACGTTTTAAGGTCGAAAGGTCAGCGGACTAGGCCAACTCGGGGCCAACCGAATTAGGCCCATGGAAAAATAAAGGGCGAAGAAGAGGCCCAATAGGATCCATTCGGCCATGGTCCATAAAAAGGATCCAAGCCCATGGAATTAAGTCATGTGGTCAATGAATAAAAGACCACTTAATCATCCAAATTCCATAGAACTTTCAAGAGAAAGAATAGGAGGAAAAACAAGAGAAAAACAAGAACAAAAAAAAGAAGGCATTTCGGCTTGGCCATGGGAAAATTCACCCTTCAAAATCTTGTCCCAAAAATTATTTTCTTGTTATATTCCTACTAAATCAAGGTCCCTCTACAACTTGGTGTAGTTGTTTTGGAAGATTAAGCATTAGTTTCTTCAATCTCACACTTTTGACAAGTGAAGAATCAAAGAGAAAAAGGTAAGAATTAATCCCTTGTTATTATGTTATGAAGGTTTGTTTGTGTGGTAGTATATGGAAATGAGTAGAATTTATGAAAAGATGGAAGTTTGCAAAGTGGGAGTGCATGTGTGTAAGTGGCCGTATATGTATATTGTTGTATGGATAATATGAGTTGAATTTTAAGTTGTATACTAGTTGTGGTTATTGTGGAATTTGTATTGGAAATGGAAGTTGAATGAAAATTGGATGAAATTGGAAAGAAGCCATGTTGGCCGTGTGGTATATGTTGTTGAGATAATGTTGGATTTATTTTGTTTAACATGTTAGTTGTGTTATTGTGATCTTCACAATGCAAAGGAAGATTATATGAGTGAAGTTGACATGAAAATGGAATGTAGAGAATTATGACACATTAATGTGATTTTATGATATTAAGATAATGAAGTTGTTAAAGTGTAGATTGTTGTTGGAGATGAATTAGTAAGTAGAAAATGTGTTGAGATGATTTTTTTTGCACATGTAGGAATTTTGGGTGAAGTATACAAATTAATGGAATTGTTGAATATCGGATATATGGCTTGGAATGTTCTTGGTTTATGTTTGAGTGATCCTAAATTAGTATGTAAACATGAAAATATTGATATTGATTTATAAGTGCAAAGTTGGATTGGGAGTTGTTGCATTATTTGGAAAATAAGACTACTTATGCTAGAATGCGTTTCTAGTCGATTATTGATGTTGTGGGTATTATTGTTGGTATGGTTGTTGTTATTTTGGCCGAGTTTAAATCTCGGGGATGTTGTATGTATAGGGGAGATGCTGCCCAAATTTTTGTAGGCAGGTATTGGTTAAGATTGAAATTTTAAGCTTTATAAATAATATTTGGTAAACATGACCATTTGTAGGTTTTGGTCGAAACGAGATTTGAGTTTTGGCAAACGTAAAAGGCGAAAAAGGTATGTAAAGCTATCCCGATTCTTCTCTTGGCATGTCCTAGATGTACTAGGATTGGAATTACGCTTCGGGGAATATTCTGTCCATCGGAATCCGCGATTGAAATTGTCGCATTTTTGTTCAATAGGATTGAACTCCTTAAGTATCCTTTGTTGGAAAATTATGCAAATTTCCCCAAATTGCCTAGAAAGTTATGGAATGCCCTAGGATCTTTGTAGGTGACCTCATAAGCCTAAAAATACGTAATTTGAGCCCACCGCTTCATTTGTTCCGAGGTGGGCCCACTATTTTCAATTTTACCTTTTTTGTATTTTGCACTGGTCTTCGAGCGGCTTTTAAAGAAAACGTTTTAACTACTGCTCTATCTATTGTTTAAAGATTGTTTTAAATATCCCGTTAAATTTTATAAATTGTTTTGGACCTTGGAAACGATCTCAGAAAGAAACATGCCTCCGTAACTCCTTATGACATCCGAAATTCACTTACTATGACTCCGTCCGATTTCATTGATTTGATTTGTCATTCGATATGCCTCGCTGAGTCTCTGGAAATATATGTGTTAGTTTTATTGCATTTAGTTTCTCACTACTCCACTCGTGGATGCCCCAATGTTTCCCACACTGAGCCCGGGCCAGGATATGTTCTCAAGCGTCTTCCACTGCATTGTTCGCCGTGTCTCGATGTGAGGGGGCAGGTATATATGTACATGGGTTGTGGAGTATGCTGTGCCATGTACACTATTCTGACATGATATGATATGATCTGATATGGCCATTTGATATGTTATGCTATGTTACGGGGTTATTCCCCTTTTCTGATCCTTATGTGTTGTGGCACCAGCGTCGGGGGGTGGCCACGTTCTGTCTGCCGAGTCCCTTGGCAGGGGCCGGATATGATATGGCATATGTTTCTGTACACACTCTTCATGTTTTGAAAATATGCATTTGATACTCTGGATATCACACTCACTTTTCTGTACGTTCTGTTTCGGTTATGATTTTGTCCCGTAGTGGGACCAGGTATGACATACGTTTTTTGCAAATACTATTTATGATTTATGATCAGCATCTTTGCTAATCTGGATATTCCGTTCATTTTCTGTATCTTCTGCTTCGATTATGACTTTGTTTACTACGTTCCATGCTTTACATACTCAGTACATATTTCGTACTGACCCCCTTTCTTCGGGGGCTGCGTTTTCATGTCGCGCAGGTACAGACTACAGATTTGCTGATCCGCATGTTTAGGACTATATTCTGCCATCTTGGAGTGCTCTATTGTTCGGAGCCTATGTTTGGTACAGTCCTTGCTATGGTACATTTGTATGTTGTTCAGGGGTATGACGGGGCCCTCTCCCGTCTTATGATTCTGATGTGTTCTGTAGAGGTTTGTAGACATACATGTGGGTTCTGCATATGATTTGGGTTGGTATGATCTGTGACAGCCTGATCGGCTTCCTTGTGCTTTATCCGTTAATCTGTGATAATTAATAACGCCAATTGACTTTTACATTTAAATATTCTGCTTTTATACTGGTTTGGGTTATTGGGTACGTTCAGGTGTCTAGCACGGACACTAGTCGCGGCCTACGGGGTTGGGTCGTGACACCATGCTAATGCAGTACAGAGATACACTCCCCCAGAAAGAGGAGTCATCGTTTGATATTTCAGGAGACGGAATTCTCCGATGCCGAGGTAGATTATCTATCCCTGATGTGGCAAGTCTACGCCACCAGATTTTGAGAGAAGCTCATTGTTCTCGTTATTCCGTTCACCCCGGAGCGACGAAAATGTATCACGATCTTAAGTCCGTATATTGGTGGAATGGTATGAAGAGAGATATAGGGGAATTCGTGGCTCAATGTCCTAATTGCCAACAAGTGAAAATCGAGCACCAAAAGCCGGGGGATTATTGCAAGCTATAGAAATTCCGACGTGGAAGTGGGAAGTGATTAATATGGATTTCATTTCAGGCTTACCCTGTTCTCGACGTAAATATGATTCCATATGGGTGATCGTAGATAGACTCACCAAATCAGCTCATTTCTTACCGGTCAGAACGACCTATGCGGTAGAAGATTATGCAAAGCTTTATCTTAAGGAGATATTGAGGCTCCACGGTGTTCCAGTATCTATTATCTCCGATAGAGGGACTCAGTTTACAGCCAATTGTTGGAGGTCTTTCCAAGAGGGTTTAGGGACCCAAGTGCGCCTTAGCACGGCATTTCATCCACAGACCGATGGGCAGGCTGAACGTACTATTCATACTCTGGAGGATATGTTGCGAGCATGTATGATAGATTTTGGGGGAAATTGGGATGATCATTTGCCACTCATTGAGTTTGCCTACAATAATAGTTATCACTCCAACATTCAAATGGCACCGTATGAGGCTTTATATGGGCGGAAGTATAGATCCCCAATTGGGTGGTTTGAAACCGGAGAGACTAAATTGATAGGACCAGACTTGGTCCAGCAAGCTATAGAGAAAGTTAAGCTCATACAAGATCGGTTGTTAACAGCCCAGAGTCGTCAAACATCCTATGCGGATAACCGTCGAAGGGACTTAAAGTTCAAAGTGAAAGATTGGGTATTCTTGAAAGTGTCGCCGATGAAGGGCGTAATGAGATTCGGCAAAAAGGGGAAGCTCAGTCCCCGGTATGTTAGGCCATATAAAATTGTACGCAAGATAGGTAAAGTGGCCTATGAGCTAGATCTACCTTCCGAGTTGGAGTCAGTTTATCCAGTATTCCACGTCTCGATGCTTCGAAAATGTATTAGAGATCCTACTAGGATCGTCCCAGTAAATGATGTACAGGTGACAGAGTGATTGACTTATGATGAAATACCCATTGCCATATTAGATAGGCAAGTACGGAGGCTTAGAAACGAAGAAGTGGCCTCAGTTAAGATTCTATGGAGAAGCAGTAAACGAGAGGAAATGACGTGGGAAGCTGAAGAAGGTATGCGGTCCAAATACCCACATTTATTTCAGCCTTTGGACGAGGACCAAGATGAGGCGTCAAGATCACAAGGTATGTATGATTCCTTTTTATCCATTTAGGTCGTGTGTGGCCAATTGTTTTTTATGCTGCTATGTTGTGGCCCTGTGAGGCGTTGCTATTGTGGGTTGTCGTGACAGGGTGGTAGTGCCACATTACAAAGGGAACTCTGGCGAAAGTTTTATAGAATTCCCCAAGCCTTTAACATTCGAGGACGAATGTTCCTAAGGGGGGTAGAATGTTACACCTCGGAAAATTTCCCGTTGGAACGCAAGTGAACGAACTAGTGGTGTGTGCGAGGAGTGCGAGTGTAAAATGTTTCATGAGCAATGTGCGTAAATAGACGAGAATGATTAGAATGAAAAGTCGAGAAATGTGAAAAGTTGAAAGTTGGCAAAACTGCCCAGTGGTCGTAAAGTGCAAAATACGGACCGTAAAATGGAACACGGTCCGTAAACTGGCAGTCGTAAATTGGCATGCAAGGTTTCAACTTTCTGTCCAGCTGAGAAATGGTAAAATACGACCAGGAGGACGGACCGTAAAGTGATTTATGGCCCGTAAACCATGGTCGTAAATCACCATGCATGCAGCCAAAGTTTCTGGTTCTGCTTAAGGTTAAAGACGACCATGAGGGACGGTCCGTAAACTGCAGTACGGACCGTAAACCTCCATGGACGACCACTGTTCACCTCAGCACAAATTTTTAATTCATTAAATATGAGGACCAAGACTTGATTTATTTCATTTCTACATTACACCACTTCTTTCTAGAATCATTTCTCTATATTTATTTCATAAGTTTTCAAGGATTATAAGTCTCCAACAACATAAATAAGTGAATCAAGTGTAAGCAAGCCATTAAATACCATTCAAGTCAAGAAATGCAAATGGAGAAAAACTAGGGTTTTGCTCAAAGTGAAGTATTATCAACCAAAGCTTGTTCGTACATCATCTAAGGTTAGATTCATGATATTTATATGTTGGTTAACATATTGGGGAGTTGAAATACTTGGATGGTAGAAGTATATGCTAAAATGGTCAATGGAGGGTAAAATGAAGAATGTGGATAATGTGAATGACTAATGGCTATTGTTATAATATTAAATGAAGGTAGAAACTTGAGCATCGAAGGAGTACGCGCAAGTGTAGAATAGTTCGACGAAGAGGTATGTGAGGCTAACCCTTCTTTCCTAAGGCATGGTTCTTGGCCAAATTCCTAATCCCTCTACATGAGTATGTTGTCTTCACATGGTCGACATTCCGAGCTCATAAGCTCACGACCCTTGATATGTACTATGATTATACTATGTTCCTCGTATGACGAGTAAGTCTATAATGTAGATGTAACGATAATGATGAGGATAGTAATGATGATGAGAGTAAAATGAGATTAGAGATGCTTACGAGCTATTATATATGTATATGTGTGCCTATGAAGGGCTATGATAAGACCCCGAGCTTATGATGCCGGGTAAGAATATATGTATACGATTACGAAATGCGCGCACACCTCTGCAGATGGTACGGATGACCCTGATGCCTTGGTAGGGCCAGGTATGTATGATCTTGAGCCTTGGTTGGCCAAGTATGTATGAAACACCGATCCTACGAGGTCGGGAATGATATGTAAATACTATGTATATGATATGACTATGTATACAATATGAATATGAATGTGATAAGACTATGTACACATGACACGTATTAGAAATGAGAAGTCCCTATGGAAAAGCAAGTATGTACCATGATGGTGATAATAATGTCTCCCTTCCTATGCTATTTCATATGTTTCTTATTATGCCTCTATATCGATGTTGATCACGCTTTACATACTCAGTACATTCTTCGTACTGACGTCCTTTTGTTTGTGGACGCTGCGTCATGCCCACAGGTGCACCGGGAGACAGACTTGATCCATAGCTGTTTATCCAGAGATTGCATAGCAGAGCTCCATTTCTTCGGAGCCAGAGCTTTTGGGTACTCATTCTTTTGTGTATATAATTATGGGCATAGCGGGGTCCTGTCCCGCTCATATGATATGTCATACTCTTAGAGGCTCGTAGTCATGTGTATGTGGGTAGAGATGTTTGGCCATGTCGGCCTATGTTTTCTATATCTTTTGTTAGCCTCGTCGGCCTTGTACATTTGACGTGGCATAGATGCCAATGATATGTTAAATGATGATGGTCGTCCAATTGGACTAACATGATTAATGACCAAAATGCTTGATTTGATTTACGGTTCGCTTAGATGTTATGTCATGTACGATAAGGGGTGCCCGGGTGGGGTAGCACCGGGTGTTCGTCGCGGTCCCCCCTAGCCGGGTCGTGACAGCGAGACACAAAGTTGATAACTTCTTATGAATGACTAAGGCTAATAACTGGATTGTGGTGAATTGAAATTGATATTTGTCTATTGAGTTTGTGTTGATATGATGGTGATATTAAGCCGGAAGCGGCTGCCCGAAGGAGCCACCCTAGCTAAGCCGGAAGCGGCTGACCGAAGGGGCCATTATTATTATGCCGGAAGCAGCCGTCCGAAGGGACTATTGTGATACTAGCCGGAAGCGGGTGTCCGAAGGGACCATTCTGTTAATATGTCGGAAGCGACATGTGTGTTGAATTGCATTATTTACTTAAAGATTGTTTTGAGACATCGTGTGCACATTTATGTTTCTTCCAGCGAAGGCTGCAGGCATTAAGTTAGATTGTGATTTTTTCTCTCCTAAGTCAAATTATGATTATGACTTTTTACCACATTACATACTCAGTACATTGTCCGTACTGACGTCCTTTTGCCTGGGGATGCTGCGTTCATGCCCGTAGCCCCAAATTGTTTGGCAGGTTAAGTGCATAGCTAAAATGCTTAGGCGTCAGCTCATTCTGGAGCTGTGCTAAGTCATGTATAGATATGTATGATTATGGGTATGTCAGGGCCCTGTCCTGACTCATAATGTTCAGTTTACTTCTTAGAGACTTCTGCAGACAATGTCTTGTGGTATGTTTGTCGAGATGTCAACAAAGTGATGTCAGTTGAGTCATTTGTGGATTTTAAAAGAGTATGTATTTTAGATGATATAAATTGCTTTAAAGTACTTATTTGATTGAAAGTTTTCATAATCATTATAAAGATAATGATTTCTATTTGGAAAAGTTTGATATTCTTAAAAGTTTTTCAAATGATAGGTTTTGATAGAGCGAATGTCTGAGGGTTCGCTCGACTCTGATGAGAGTCGGGTGCCCGTCATGCCCTATCAGTGTTGGGGTGTGACACTTTATACCCACTAAGTGTTTAATAAAATTCTTAGATGACCAAAGCATGGATATTATTGATAATATAGAATCCCTTTGACTTGTATTGATATAGATCAAATTTGAAAGGGTTGACGAACGTTGTATTTCGCTTAAAGGCTGGAATTCAGGTATGTGAGGCGGACTATCTACGTTAGGGAATATTCATGATTCGCCCTACGTCTCATTCTTCATACCTCTCAGTAATTTGACTTAGAATAGTTTAGCCCTAGTTTTATGATATGATATAGAACTATTGTCTTCTAGGGTTGCAGTTACAGAATTCGTTCATGGTTGTCACTTTGAACATCATGAACTCAACACGTAATCTTTATAGACTTATGCATTGTTATCACATGAGTCTCAGTCAGTGTATAGCAAGTTATTTGCATGAGTCCCATAATCAGAAACAGTTATCATGCTATCAGCTATAGCCAGTCTCAGTCTTGTAAATTGTTAATGTTGAACACCTGTATCTCTATTTTTGGGCCCTAGGCCACAGTTTATGCATACGTATTACTTGGGCCTGAGGCCACAGTTTTTGTGCACATTATTTGGACCCTAGGCCACAGTTATATTTACAGTTTTACAGGTGATTCTTCATCCAGAACAGGAAGTACTTCAGCTTCTTGCTTTCCGGTTTAGTTCAGTTATCAGTTTCAGTTTCAGTATTTTATTGCATCAGTTACTTTACATACTAGTACAATTAAAACGTGCCGATGTCCCTTTTTTTTCTTGGGGGCCTGCATTGCGATATATAGGTTGACGACTCAGCTATTTAGGGGTGCACGTATCGACTACTGGTGAGCCTCAAATTCCTTCGGGGCGTTGTCAGCTATCCAGTTATTTCAGTTTATAGACAACTCTATTATTCAGTATTCTTAGAGGCTTCATAGACACAGTCTAGACAGTCAGATTTTTGTTATGTTAGCCGTGTAGACAGTTATACTCAGTTGTTAAGTTGTTTTGGTTCAGCCATGTTGGTTACTTTCAGATTGTGTAAGTATTTCCGCATTATGATATTTCAGTCAGACTTTTAGTTAATCAGCATGTGTTAGTTTTATTTTATAAATCATTTACATGTTGGTATCACATGTTGATTCAGCCAGTCAGTTGGTTCGCTCGGTCACATGCAGTCAGGCACCGGGTGTGTTATGTCCAGGCCCAGGTTCGAGGCTTGACAAAGCTTGGTATCAGAGCACTAGGTTCAAGTGTCTTAGGGAGTCTATGAAGCCGTGTCCAGTGGGGTCTCTTTTATATGTGTGAGGGCCCCACACATATAAACAGTTGACCACCAAGACATTCAGGACTGTCTCATTTCTGTCTACTCTAGATCGTTCCATAAAGCATAGAGCAATAAGTAACCTTCTCTTCCTATCGAATTACGCACGGTTCGAATGCGCAAGTGACGAACAGTTAATTCAAGGCCTAACTGAGGTTGATTATCCATAGGGGTACAATTTTGAAGTACTTGCTGGTAATGAATGAGACTTGAGGTTCTATTGAAAGGTGAATAAAGTGTAAGTTGCCCGAGAAAGGGTGTTATATAATGAATGGGAAGTTGAATAATAATGACGGTCTTGAGAAAGGAAAATAGGATACAACAGGGAGAAGATTTGAAAAAAATTAGAAAAGGAGCTAAGTCTGTAGGAAACGCAAAATCATGGAGGATCTTAAGGAGGTGGGGGCAGACTGTTTTCTACCGGAAGCCATCAGGACCCACTCCATTTGCAGCTAGTACACTAGTCTCAAGGTCTTAATATGATCAAAAAGGTCAGTTCAGCTAGAAACAGAGTTTAAGAGCACTGGCCTCTCAGTGACATACCAGTGTGAGCCATAGAAGTTTTCAGAATCTTATGTGCAACAAGTGTTCTAGGAGACACCAAGGGGTGTATCATTTGCGCCTTAATGTGTGTTTTTGTGGCTCCTTTTAGTTCTCAAGCCCAGTCAGGTTGTAATACAGCTAAGCCTGGTAATTCAGTTCTCAGCTAAGACTGCTTGGAAGCTTCAGCAGGTTGTCAGGATAAAGAAGCATCCCTAGTTATCACCAAAGATGAAATATTCGTACGAACTATGCCTATTAATAAAAGAGGTATGTATGAAATAAGAACCATGAGTATACAATATTAAATTTTCGGGAATGATTTTAGTTTGTTTAAGTTTAGTCATATCAGAGTTAGAGAGTACGATAGTTGTAAGTTACTATAAGAAGTAATTACTATTATGAGATAAGGAGATGTGACGGTTCTCTCTTAATTTAAGTGAATAAGTGTTTATCCCAGATGTGTATAGTCTGATATGATTTTTAAGTGTATAGAAAGTTTGGGTTTAGTTGTTCCAATCTTTCATATAAGATAGATGAAAGTTTCTTATGTATGATCTATAGTTCAGAAAAGATAGTATACGACCATAGAATAGTGTCAGATGATGAGGGAGAGTTAGAAATAACTTAGGTTATTCAGAGCAGGATAATAAAATATGAAGCTTGCAGTTGATTAACAAAAAAATAGTAAGTAAGTTTTGAGTATATACAATGCATTAGCAATTTCAGCAGAACTAGTAGAAGTATGATTTGATTTCCTTAGTCAGATGAACACCTTAAGTGGGTGACAGTTCAGATACATCCAATGGTGTGTTAGAGACCAAGGGCTTAAATTAAATTCGGAGTAGAGTGATTAGTGGAAGAAGTAATCAACTAAGCCGTAAAAGAGCAAACTATAGAAGAATAGCCTTTAAGAGTTGTCAAAAGGGGTTTCCCTAAGATTTATAGTGTGAGCAGAGTTAAGTCATTAAGATAGAGTATACCAATTATGAATACAGTAGCAACCCGTTCATGTAAGTAATTTAGTTTTTTCCCAGTAAGAAATTGCTCAGAAGTGAGTCGGAAAAAAAAAAGTTGTCAGTGTTGTAGAGTACAAAGGATTTACAGAAGATAAGGAAAGTTAATTGGATCCCAACAAAAAAGAAGAATTTGTAAGTATAAGACATTAGCCTTGGTCTAAGAGGGAGATGCATAAATCGCCAGTAAGTTCAGTGAGATAATTGAAGAACCGAAGGGTTAGCATGAGATATGAAGAACCTCAGTTCAATTAGGTTGGCATAATGAGATAGTCTCCATAAGGAATATGCCTCAATTTAGAAGAAACCCGAAGTGAGTAGAATGATTGTCGATCGAATTGTGTCAAGTTCAATTATTATCGATTAGGTGATCACAGAAAAACTATAAAAAAATCATGCCTAGTTATGTGTCACAAGGGTAGTGCCATTGCATAAGACTCTAATCTTTAGGGTGCTAGTCAAAGACTTAGCGCACAACAGTACTATGAGTATTTTAGGAAGTATCCCAAAAAGAAATCAAGTATGGGAAGTACAACTCATGATTTATGCAGACAAGAGAACTATGGTAAAAAAAAGTTCACCGCTTATCCAAGCTAGGAATTTGACTTTCGGACTCCGAAGTGGGTGGAGTTGTTACCTAGAACATGGCTTATTCCTCCTTAGTCATTGAAATTATAGAGAAGCAGTTTGGTGATTCCTACTTATTGCAGATGAAAGAGGGGATTCACATACATAAAAGCGTCAGCTTTTGAACAAGGGGGAGATGGCGGTGCCATGAGGGCGAGGCAGATTATGCGTTCCAGATGTAGATGGGCTCAGAGAGCGGATTATGTCAGAAGCTCACAATTCAAGGTATTTCATTCACCCAGATTCCACGAAGATGTATCATGATCTTAAGGAGATTTATTGGTGGAACGATATGAAAAATAATGTAGCAGATTTTGTGGCTAAGCGTCCAAATTGCCAGCAAGTGAAAGCCGAACTCCAGAGGCCTGGTGGGTTGGCTCAGAACATAGACATTCCCGTCTGGAAATGGGATATAATAACTATGGATTTCGTAGAAGGTTTACCTCATTCAGCTAGGAGGCATGATTCAATCTGGGTGATTATGTACAGACTTACGAAGTCAGCTTACTTCTTACCAGTTAAGATCACAGATGCAGCGGAGGACTATGCCAAGTTGTATCTTCGTGAAATTGTCAGACTTCATGAGACTCCAGCGTCCATCATTTCAGATTGTGATGCCCAATTCACAGCAAACTTCTAGAGATCATAAAAAGGATTGGGTACCAGGGTTAACCTCAGCACAACTTTTCATCCACAGACCGATGATCAGACAGATACGCTATTCAGATCTCATGTTATAATATTCATGCCAGTCCAGTATTCAGTCAGCTTAGTATTCAGTTAGTTCAATAGATATTTAGTTCAGTAATCATGTATTCATTCAATTCAGTAAGCATGTGTCCTTGATTTCAATGGTAATTAAGATGACCATCTGCCTCTTATTGAGTCTACTTACAAAAATAGTTACTATGCTACTATTTGGATGGCACCGTACGAAGATTTGTATGGCGGAGATGTAGATCACCGATTGGTTAGTTCGAACTTGGTGAAGTAGAGTTGTTAGGACTAGACTTGGTCTATCAGGATATGGAGAAGAGAAAGTCAAGTTAATTCAAGAGCGTTTGAGAATGGCTCAAAGTCGCCAGAAGTCTTACACAAATGTGAGGCGGAGGGACTTAGAGTTTCAAGTTGATGATTTGGTGTTTCTTAAAGTTTTGCCTATGAAGGGAGTTATGGGCTTGGTAAGAAGGGGAAGCATAGTCCCGCTATATTGGACCATACAGAATCCAGCGAAAGGTTGGTCAATTGGCTTATGAGCTTGAGTTGCCACAATACTTGATTACTGTGCACCTAGTGTTTCATGTGTCCATGTTGAGAAAGTGTGTGGGAGACCCGTCATTGGTTGTCCCGAATGATAGCATAACAGTCAATGATAATTTGACTTATGAAGAAGTCCCAGTGAAAATCTTGATCGCCAAGTTCGCAAGTTGAGAACTAAGGAGGTAGCCTCAGTAAAGGTTTTGTGGCGAAGTCAGAAAGTTGAAGGGGCTACATAGGAAGCCGAAAAAGACATGAAGTCTAGATATCCCTATCTCTTTAAAGAGTCAGCAGAAAATGTCGAAGGTAATTTATCTTCCTATTTATATTTCACTCTAAAGTTCGATGTTTCCAGTATTCAGCTGGCTTAGTAGTCACTCAGTTAGTCTCATTCAGCCAGTTCAATAGCTATTCAGTTTAGTAAGTTATCCAGTTTAGCAATCCCTTGCAGTTTATTAGCATTCGGGTGTTCATTATAGTAGTGAACACGTGTTTCTGTCAGCCTAGTTAACCAAAACCCATCATTCGAGGACGAATGATCCCAAAGGGGAGATATTGTAACACCCCGTATTGTAAGAGTTCCAGTGGAAAAACTGAAGGCTTGAATGCTTTCCGAAAATGGTTGACAGGCCTGCTTCGGGAAACCATAAACCCTTTATTAGTTGGGAATTTGGGAAAGTACCCTGAATGAAAGTTGTAGTACATAGAAATACCTTTCCAGGCATATAAGGATCAGGCCAATTGGGATCCGGATCAAGGAGATATGATCGTCTCAAAATGGCTAACAGAGGGGTGCTCAGATTCGATAGAATCGGCTAAGTTTTCGATACGTCTGCCTTCCAGCCCAATTTCGTAAAAATCTGTTAGGACTTTGAGAAATCTTAAAACATGAAACTTATAGCCCTTTGAAATATCTTTCCAACAGTATCTTGTGGTGCCAAAACGAAGTTTTTTGCTAGGAGTTATGCCCTTTCTACCGAACATTGTCAGAATGGCCTGGGGCGCCGCCCCAAGCCAAAATTTGCGAAAAACATAATTTTCATCAGGGCCTATAGTATAGGACTAGTGCCCCGCCTTGGGCAATGCACCAGGCCAAATTATGCCTGAAACATCCTTTTCGAATTTTATATGTACCCAACTCCGAAAAACATTTCCCACTTCTTTCTAAATCGTCTTTTGGGAGAGAAAACACTCTAGGTCTTCCATAAAGCATACAAGGTGAGTTCCTACTCAAACCCCATTGATTATTAGATCGATCTAACAATGATTAACACTAGAATCCCAATCTATTCCATAGATTGTCGATTGAATCTTCGTCTTGGACAAAGGAACCCTAGAATCCGAATTCAAGAGAATTGAACTTCAAAAAGTTAATACGTCTACTCTCTAATCACTCATAGTTGTGAATTGATGAGTTCTTGGGAGAATCGTAAATAGGTTTGATAAGGAATATCATATAAACTATGCTAGGGTTTTGATTATTAACTTAGGATTGTTGTAGTCATATGGGTGATGAAGAATGCTGTTACTTTCATCAAATTGAGATGGTAGAATCACCTAGAAGTAATAGAATGGGAATTGCGTGAAGCAACACCATTAATGGAGATTGTGGAGCTTTATGCCCACTAAGTGTTTGATAAAATGCTTAGATGACCAAAGCATGGATATTATTGTTAATATAGAATCCTATTGACTTGTATTGATATTAATCAAAGTTGAAAGGGTTGACGAACGTTGTATTAAGCTCAAAGGATGGAATTAAGGTATGTGAGGCAAACTATCTACATTAGGGAATATTCATGATTCTCCCCACGCCTCATTCTTCATACTTGTCAGTAATTTGACTCAAAATATAGTTTAGCTGTAGTTTCATGATATGGTATAGAACTGTTATCTTCTAGGGTTGCAGTTACAGAATTTGTTCATGGTTGTCACTTTGAACATCATGAACTCAAAACGTAATCTTTATAGACTTATGCATTGTTATCACATGAGTCTTAGTCAGTGTATAACTAGTTATTTGTATGAGTCCCATAATCAGAAACAGTTATCATGCTATCAC
The DNA here is from genome assembly GCF_019175385.1 of Lycium barbarum. Lineage (NCBI taxonomy): Eukaryota > Viridiplantae > Streptophyta > Magnoliopsida > Solanales > Solanaceae > Lycium > Lycium barbarum. The sequence continues at coordinate 58,286,377 of NC_083340.1, forward strand.
CTATAGCCAGTCTCAATGTTGTAAATTGTTAATGTTGAACACCTATATTTGTATTTTTAGGCCCTAGGCCACAGTTTATGCATACGTATTGCTTGGGCCTGAGGCCACAGTTTTGTGCACATTATTTGGGCCCTAGGCCACAGTTATATTTACAGTTTTAGAGGTGATTCTTCATCCAGAACAGGGAGTACTTCAGCTTCTTGCTTTCTTATTTAGTTCAGTTATCTATTTCAGTTTCAGTATTTTATTGCTTCAGTTGCTTTACATACCAGTACAATTTAAATGTGTTGATGTCCCTTTTATTGCTTGGGGGAATGCATCTCGCGATGCAGACAACGATATACAGGTTGATGACTCAGCTATTTAGGAGTGCACGTATCAGCTACTGGTGAGCTCTAAATTCCTTCGGGACGTTGTCAGCTATCCAGTTATTTCAGTTTATAGACAACTCTATTATTCAGTATTCTTAGAGGCTTCATAGACACAGTCCAGACAGTCAAATATTTGTTATGTTAGCCTTGTAGACGATTATACTCAGTTCTTCAGTTGATTTGGTTCAGCCATGTCAGTTTCAGTTATGTTCAGATTGTCTAAGTATTTTCGCATTATGACATTTCAGCCAGACTTTTAGTTAATCAGCATGTGTTAGTTTTATTTTATAAATCAGTTACATTTTGGTATCACATGTTGATTCAGCCAGCCAGTTGGTTCGCTCGGTCATATGCAGTCAGGCACTGGGTGCCGTGTTACTTCCAGGCCCAGGTTCGGAGCGTGACAGGTAAGGCTCACAATAAGGTTTTGCACATAACATTCGAATGCTGTGACAAAATTATTCCACTAGTACTGATTGATGGAGGATCTGGGTTGAATGTATGCCCTGTGACGACTCTAAAACAGCTCGGGTATGATATTGGCAAGATCCTCCATAGTCGGACCAACGTAAAAGCTTATGATGGTGCAACCAGTGACCCGATTGGAGAAATGGATCTACACATACAAATTGGCCCCGTGGAGTTCGTAGTGGAGTTTGTCATCATGGACATCAAAACAAGCTATAATTTGTTATTGGGCTGACCTTGGTTGCACGCCACATGAGTTGTAGCATCCTCGTTACATCAATCTCTCAAATTCATATAGGATGATCAGGAAGTCGTGATTCACGACAAAAGAAGTGTCCACAATTATCCAGATAACTTTGTACCAGTCATAGAGAGATCACGAGTGGGTGCCAATTTTCACACTGTTGAGCTAGCCATGATAGACTGTAGAGGAGATAATGAAGATACCCATATGCCACTGGTTTACAAAATGGTCGCCATAACTATGATAAGGAGTGATTTTGCGCTCGGGAATGGTCTAAGAAAGAACTTACAAGGAATCAGAGAACTAATGAGTATCAAACATGGGAAGTATCGATTTGAGGTTGGATACGAGCCATGTGAAGCAGAAGAAGAAGAAGAAGAAGAAGAAGAAGAAGAAGCAGAATATGGGCCGAGAGGTCCCGTTGAAATGAGAAAGCCTTTCCCTCACCTATACCAGTCCTTCACAGCATGCCTATTGGGTCACAACAGCGAGGATCCAGAAGAGGGTTTAAGGACGTTGTTTTGGGACGAAGAATGCGCAGCCATCATTAAAGAATGCTTTGAAGCATTAGAGATTCGCCATGTTGAACCAGGAGAGACAACAAACGGATGGACTTCTACCCTATTTTTCACTCTGTTGTAGAAAGAATGTTAATTTTCAGAAAAAATGGCGAAAGTCAGCTTTGAGGCCCGACTTATCATGTTTTCATGTCTTATTTACGTGCTGTTTAATAACGAAAATGGCTCGATGTTCCATTCCGAGTCAGAACCACAGTTTGTGTCACTCTTTAAAATTTTAATGAAAACGCCTCAAAGATCATAATAAAGACAAAATCATTTTACTAGACCTATATAAATATACATACATATGTATACATATATATACATATACATACATATCTATGTATATGTGCTTATATATAATACACAGTTAAAATTGCTTTTGCATGATTAATAACCGTGTTATTTTATGTTACAGTAATAATACAGAGGCCACAAATAATGTCATGACATGTTACGAAACAAGTAAAAATAACGATGAACAAGATGACGATAAAAAAGAAGAGATAACTGAACCAGAAGGGTTGATAGCTGTCGAAGAAGAATATGAGAACATACCAACGCCAAACCTAGAGAAAACAGAGGCAGTTAATCTAGGAAGTCAGGAGTTGGTTCAGGAAACTAAGGTAAGTGTGCACTTGACAGACGCCGAGAAAGAAAGGTATCAGAGCTTGCTGAAAGAGTATGAAGTTGTCTTCGCTTGGTCGTACGCCGATATGCCGGGCTTGAGTGCGAATATTGTTGCCCATAGGTTGCCAATCCTCGAAGGATTTTCCCCGGTAAAACAGAAGATCAGACAGCCTAAGCCTGATGTCAGCATCTGAATTAAAGATGAAGTAGAAAAATAGATTCAGTCGGGAGTTGTTGAGGTAACATTGTACCCGACATGGTTGGCAAACATAGTCCCAGTACCAAAGAAATATGGGAAGATAAGGATTTGTGTGGACTACCGCAATCTCAACCGTGCTAGCCCAAAGGATAATTTCTCACTCCCAAATATTCACATATTCATTGATAACTGCACCAAGCATGAGGTGCAATCTTTTATGGATCGCTACGCAGGCTATCATCAGATATTGATGGATGAAGAAGATGCTCAAAAGATGGCATTCATCACACCGTGGGGAGCATATCATTACCGGGTAATGCCTTTTGGACTCAAGAATGCCGGCACTACTTATATGAGGGTGATGACCGTCGTCTTTCATGATATGATACACAAAGAAATTGAGGTGTATGTGCACGACGTCATCATTAAATTCCAGGTAGGTGAGGACCACCTCGAGCATTTACGAAGATTCTTTGACAGTCTCCGCAAGTACGATTTGAAGTTGAACCCTGCAAAATGTGCATTTGGAGTGCCTGCTGGAAGATTGCTAGGGTTTATAGTCAGTCGTCATGGTATCGAGTTAGATCCCACCAAGATCAAAGCAATCCAAGAGCTACCACTGCCTAGACCAAAGAAAGAGGTCATGAGTTTCTTAGGAAGGTTGAATTACATTGGACGCTTCATCGCCCAGTCCATAATAAACATAGAACTAATCCTCAAGCACCTCAAGAAAGATGCTCCAACCAAATGGACATAGGACTGTCAGAAAGCCTTAGATACAATCAATGGATACCTGTCAAATCCACCTATTTTGGTCCCACCAAGGCCAGAAGTCCTTTGCTGCTATACATGTCGGTATCAGAAAATACTTTTGGATGCATGTTAGCACAAAACGATGAGACAGGCAAGAAGGAAATAGCCATCTATTACATCAGTAAAAATTTCACACCTTGCGAATCCAGATACTCTTTGGTGGAAAAGACGTGTTGCGCTCTAACCTGGGTATCTCAGAAGTTAAGACATTATATGGCTGTATACACGACTTATCTGATCTCAAGAATGGATCCACTAAGGTACATATTTCGCCAACCTATGCCCATAGGGAAGCTGGCCAAATGGCAAATGCTTTTAAGTGAGTTCGACATCCAGTACGTTGCACAGAAGGCAATCAAAGGGCAGGCATTGGCAGACCTACTGGCGGGAAGCCCGGTAGATGACAATCCCATACCTTTATGGACTTACTTCCCAGATGAAGAAATAATGACAATTGAAGGCGAGGCGGGTGAAGACGAATCATGATGGAAAGTATACTTTGATGGAGCAGTCAATTTTAAAGGATCAGAGATCGAAGCCTTCTTGGTTTCAGACTCAGGCTAATATTATCCAGTGGCGGCCAAGTTAAGTTTCAATTGCACTAACAACATGGCTGAATACGAAGCCTATATGTTGCGTCTACGTTTTATCTTTTGACATGGATATGAAAGATCTTCAAGTAATTGGCAACTCGAATTTGCTAATCCATCAAGTTCGAGGAGAGTGGGCTACCAAAAACGAAAAAGATCATACCGTATGTTGGACTTGTGCAAAGATTGGCAGATCGTTTTCGAGAAGTCAAGTTCAAACATATACCAAGAACTCAAAATGAATTCGCTGATGCATTGGCAACAATAGCATCCATGATGCAGTATCCCGACAGTAGATACATTGATCCTGTCAAAATTGAAATCAAAGATCAACCAGCCTAGTGTGCTTTTGTAGAAGCTCAGATTGATGGAAAAAAATAGTATATCGACATTAAAGAATTTTTGGAGAAAGAAGAATATCCTAAAGGAATCACCTTAAATCAGAAGAGGACTATCAGGAAATTGGCAAATAGCTTCTTCCTCAACAAGAATGTCCTATACAAAAGAACTCCAGATTTGGGATTGCTTAGGTGTGTTGATTCTTTTAAAGTTACAAAATCGATTGAAGAGGTGCATGCTGGAACCTGAGGGCCTTACATGAATGGGTTCATGCTATTAAAGAAAATCTTGAGAACAGGTTATTACTGGATGACCATGGAAAATGACTGTAGCAAAATTGTCTAGAAATGCCACAAGTGTCAGATTCATGGAGACTTGATAAAGGTCCCTCCAACAGAACTAAATGCTATGACGTCACCTTGGCCATTCGCCTCTTGGGGCATGGATGTCATATGGCCGATTGAGCCAGCTGCGTCAAACAAATTTCATTTCATCTTGGTCGCCATAGACTACTTCACTAAGTGGATGGAAGCAGCATCTTATTCATCAGTGACAAAGAAAGTGGTCACAGACTTTGTGCACAACAACATCATATGTCGATTTGGCATCCCAGAATCAATCATAATGGACAACAGAGCTAACATGAATAACCACTTGATGAGGGACTTGTGTGCACAGTTCTGGATCACTCACTGGAATTCAACCGCATATCAACCAAAAATGAATGGGGCTGTAGAAGCCACCAACAAAAACATCAAGAAAATCCTCCGAAAGATGACTGATAACTACAAAGATTGGAATGAACAATTGCCTTATGCATTGCTGGGATACTGCACTACGGCCAGGACTTCGACTGGAGCCACCCTATACCTGTTGGTGTATGGCACTGAAGCAGTGATACCAGCCGAAGTAGAAATCCCTTCACTTCGAATGATACAAGAAGCTGAGTTGGACGATGCGGAATGGATCCGCAAAAGATATGAGCCACTGGCTTTGATAGATGAAAAGAGAATGATTGCTTTTTTCCATGGTCAACTATACCAGCAAAGAATGGCCCGTGCTTTCAACAAATATGTGAGAACTAGGGTGTTTCAAATCGGGCAATTGGTACTCAAACGAATATTTCCTAATCAAGAAGAATACAAAGGAAAGTTCGCACCGAACTGGCAACGACCCTATATGGTACGAAAAGTACTATCAGGAGGAGCCGTAGTAGTTGCGGAAATGCTTGGTCAAGAGTGGCCAAAAGCGATAAATTCAGATGCTATCAAAAGATACTACGTGTGAAGAAAAGACAGCTACGAGGATTCAGAGTTTCCATAGTTTAGGTTTTCTTTTAGTTGGATTTCCTTGGCTTGTAATTTTGTATTTTTCTTAGAAAAACACCAAACCTAAAATTATCATGTACGAACTACGCAAGGACCTGATTCCCTATACTTATAAAGGATATGTAGGTGTTTTTCCAAGCTCGGCCGCTTTAAACCAAAAATTCAAAATTATGTATTTTGAACTACGTAATGACCTGATTCCTATTTGGGATACGTAGGCACTCATTTGAGTTCGGTCTCACTAAAAATCACAATATGTTTACCCCAAACTATGTTTCGACCTGATTCTCGAAACGGGATGCGTAGGCGCTCTTCTGACCTCGGTCATTCCAAAAAATATTCCCAATAAACCATTAGGAAACCTCAGAAATGATTTGGCGAAAAGAGAGATAAAGGTAACTTCATAAAGAACTGGGACAGATTTTGAGAGGACCTCAAAATCCTTAAATATATATCAGTTCTGAGGAACGGACAGATTTAAATTTCTACACTGGGGGCAGAACTTTTGAAAGATCTAAAATATTCCTCAAACGCGACGAAATCAAGAAATGACAAGTACACACTTACACTGGGGAAAAATTGTTTAGAAGGTCTCAAACATTCCTTCAACATAGTGAGACTCGAGTTGGTGCAAGACGTACACAAACTAGGCTAAAATATTTGAAAGGGATTGGAAAATTTTACAAGTCAAGATCAAAGGAGGAAAGAGACGGAAGACCTTGTCTGAAGTAACTAATGTCATGACATTATTAAAATATTATTTCCACACATATATGCATATTTTCTAAAAATCGTCGCCCCAAAAAATAACTTCTCTTAGCTCTGATAGAAAATAAAAGATTTTAAAGGAAAATGAGCATCCTTTCCTACCGTGATATAAACGAAAGAAGTCCATACGCAGGGAGAGAAATCGACCATATAGGAAACTGACAAATTTTTCTATGAATGCAGGAACAAACAAGCATGGATTTTGTGTTACACCTCGGAAATTTCCCCGTGAGCGTACAACGAATAGACTAACGAAGACTATAGGTATATGATGTTTGAATAAGAAGGGAATGACGTTTGACGACCCTAAGTAAGATCTCAAAGGCAATTGTAATAAGAGATAGGTTATGCTCTACAATGACTAATCATAGGTTTTAAAAATGTGAAAAAAAAGTTGCAGATTTGCATTTTGGCCAGTCGGTCGTAAAATGAAATACGGACCGTATAGTGGTAGACGGCCCGTAAACTGCCAGGCCGTATTCCAACTTACAAAACTTCAAATTTCTGCTAAATGTTCAAATGGTTAAATACGACTTGGAATACGGACCGTAAATTGAAATACGGCCCGTAAACTGCGATCGTAAATCACCATGATCCTCAGCATGCCTTTCTGGTTTTGATATGCTTAAATACGACAACGAAATACGACCCGTAAACTGGAATACGGATCGTAAACTGGGTTTACGACCACTGTACACTTCAGCTACTGTTCATTCCGGATCAGATTTTAAGTCATTAAAAGGAAACCCAAGCTCATAAAATTCATTTCATCTCCACGACATTTCTCTCTAGAAACCTCTAGAATACTCTCCACTCTTCACTTACAAGAAAACAAAGGAAATAAAGGATCAATATAAAAAATTTAAGTGAATCAAGTGTATGAGACCCATCAAGGTTCATCCAAGTTAAGAGATTTCAAGAGAAGCAAACTAGGGTTTTGGGTGCAAGAAGAACAATACCACTCAAGGCTTGTTCCTACAACATCTAAGGTAATTTTTATGGCCTTTACATGTTATTTAGGGTATAGAAGAGTTGAAACACTTGGATTATAGAAGGATGTAAGAAATGGGTCATTAATGAGTGAATAGTGTCATGGTTGGATGATAGTTAAATTAAGCCATGATCATTGATAAATTGTAATTATAAAAATTCTATGAATGACATTTAGTGTTATATCCCGTATTTTTATACGTCGAGTTATTCGCAAGCTAATCGACTTAAGTTGAAGACGGGATTATTTTCGGATATGAAATAGGAACCCTTAATTTTCAATTTTAGTTAGTATACAAATTTTTTATAAATTTTATTTAGTGTAGAAATATTATTAGAGATTAGGGACTAACTAATTGTGATTAGACTATTAAGTAAGAATTAGTGATTAATTAAAATTAATTAATTTAATTTTTAGTTGTGGGTCCCACCCGAAATAAAAATAATAATAATAACAATTCAAGAAAATCTTTTGGTGAGTCATTAGAGGCGGGGGGGGGGGGGGGGGGGGGGGACGTGTCAATACAAGAATCACCATATATAAACAATTGGGTAATGAACAATTCCACTATTGATTTCATTTTACAAAAAATCAAAGTTAGAAAAAAATATAACTTCTATGGCTGCTCTCGGCCAGCCATGGTGATTGAGGAAAAAAATGATTTGTTGCATATTTGATCAAGTTCCAAGTGAATTACAAGTTCAAGGAGGTGATAGCAACATTGGATATTGAATTGAGGAAGAAGAAATTGTGAAACTGGAGCAATTAAGTGTAGAAATTCCTGCGAGAAAATTTAGATAAGATTTTCTTACTTTGTGGTGTAATGGTATTAATAGTGTTGTAATGGAAGGATAAAAATTGGATTGGATGAAATTGGAAGTAAGAAATTGTATGAAATTGTTGTTATATGAAATCGGGGGTTGAAAAGGATTAAGAAGGGTAGTTGGATTGTTAGAATTGTTTGTGGGCTGAATTGTAAGGATTTTATATGCGTATCTCTATTGCTGTCATTGTTGGTATTTCTGTGATAACAGGAGGCTAATTGGAAGTTCGGGTTAGGCGAATATATAGGGGAAATGCTGCTCGATTTCCGTTAAGTTCTTAACTAGGTGAAAACCCTAATCAAGAAAGTATAAGTTAAAGAATGAGTCTTATAGGCGATTGGTTACAGAACTATGAGCCAGGAAGTATAGTTGACTAACTATAGCGTTACTTTTATATTAAATAGGCTAAAGGGGTGACGAAGCGAACGTGATTACAATTAATCTTTAACAAGTATGTAAAGTTAACCCTTCTTTCTTTTTGGCATGATCTTTATGAAACGAATAGACGATGTGTATATGATTCCAAAGAAGTTCCTATTCTTAGAGCCACTAGGATGGCTACCGTTCTTGATTTCCAGAAGCTATTTTATTATATTCTGATACGTATATACGATTCCAGAAGTTCTATTTTGATATAATCCACTGTGACATTTGAAAGGTATTTTATATGACTGTTGTCTTGATTTTCAAACGAGTATTCCATTGAGTCTTTGATAATGTTTTAATTTGCATATGGTTGCTCACTACTCTACTCGTGCATGCCTCAATATGTCTTTCACTAAGTCCCGGGCCAGGATACGTTTTCGTGCACAGTTTCACTGCATTGTTAACCGAGCCCCTCACTAGAGGGCCGGGATACGATATATATATATATATATATATATATATATATATATAATGTGATGGCGTGATGGTGCGATGATGTGATGGTGTTATGATGTGTTTATGGCGTTATGATGTGTTTATGGTGCTATGATGTGTTTATGGCGCCAAGGACGGTATGTGGAGACCTTATTCACCGAGTCCCATAATGGGCCGGGTATGATATATGATATTGACATGCATGATTTACGTTTCAAAAGGCAAGTGTTTTGGTATTCTGGATGTTATACTTGTCTCCTGTACTCCCTATTTCAGTTATGATCCTTTTTACAGTATCTCATGCTTTATATACTCAGTACATATTCCGTACTGACCTCCTTTCTTCGGGGGAGGGGGGGGGGGGGGCTGCGTTTCATGCCCGCAGGTGCAGACGCTCGATTCGGAGATCCCCCAGTTTAGGATTCCCTTTTCAGCTGTCTTGGAGAGCTCCGTTGTTCAGAAGCCTAGATTTTTGGTACAGACCTTCTGATGTATATATATGTATATGTTTGTCCAGGGGTACGACGGGGCCCTGTCCCGTCATATTTCACTGTTGATACTCTTAGAGGTTTGTAGACATGTGTGTGGGTTGTATATAGATTATGATCAGCTGTGTCTATATAGTTGTTATGGATGTTTCTGTTTGTTGTAGCAGCCTTGCCGGCTTGCATAGGTCATCGATACGTAGTGGCAGCCTTGTCGGCTTGCGTAGTATATTGACATGTAGTGGTAGCCTTATCGGCTTGCGTATTATAATGATATATAGTGGCAGCCTCGTCGGCTTGCGTATTTATTACTATGATTGATTGGGAACCTTTGGGTCTATGCCGATCCCCATGTTGTCTATAGTGTCAGTCTGATTATGTCTAACAGGTACATATGGGTGTCCAGCTCGGGCACTAGTCATGGCCCACGGGGCTGGGTCGTGACAAAAGTGGTATCAGAGCAGTTCATCCTCGGAGTGCATACAGACCGTGTCTAGTAGAGTCTTGTTTATCGGTGTATTGTGCACCACACCTATAAACAGGAGGCTACAGGACATTTAGGATGTTATCTTTCCTTCTAATCCTAGATCGTGCGATAGAGCTATATATTAGGATAATCCCTTTCTAACAGACTATTATGTTTACAGCTATGCCTCCAAAGAAAGAGACAACTGCCCAAAAAGGGCAAATCGGTAGCAGGGGATACTAGCCAGACTCGGAGAGTTACTAGGGCCCGTGCCCATTTTATGCCTGAGATCGTGTTCCAGTCCGCGAGTTCTGCTACACCGCCACTTCCAGAGGAACCTAGGGCAGCGACAGCTCCAAGTCAGGGGGCGGCTCCACCGCCAACTCCTGAGGTTCCAGCACCTGAGCCTCCAACTCCTCAGCCAGGGGCGGAGGACAGAGCCATGAGAGATGCAGTTCAGTTGCTCACCAGATTAGTGGCAGGAGAGGCTCGCAGGCATGGACTTGGGGTTGACCAGGCTGATAGACATGACAGTTTGAGAGCCCGTGACTTCTTAAGTTGTAACCCTCCAGAGTTTTTTGAGTCAAAGCCCGAGGATGACCCGCAGGAGTTCATTCGGCAGATGCAGCGTACGTTGAGGATAATTAAGGATTCTGAGACTGATTCTGTCGAGTTGGCTTCGTATCGATTGCGGGATGTAGCTGTTAATTGGTATGAGTCATGTGAGTTGTCTAGGGGCGGGGATGCTCATTCAGCAGTATGGGATGAGTTTGTGGAGGCTTTCCTTGGCCACTTTCTGCCTCCAGAGATTCGGTGAGCTAGAGTTGATAGATTCTTACAGTTGAGGCAGAGGGGCAGGAGTGTTCGAGAGTATAGCCTTGAGTGTGACTCGTTGGATAGATATGCACCTACTGTTGTAGCCGATATGGCTGATAGAGTGCATCGCTATGTGATGGGGTTAGATCGTTATTTGGTTGATGGTTGTATGGCTGTGGCTCTTCAGCCAGGTATGGATATTGCTCGGGTACAGGCATATGCATAGGGGGTGGAGGATCGACACAGAGGACGCCAGCCAGATAGAGAGTATGATAAAGGCCAGCATAAAAGGGCCAGATCGGCTGGCTATCCTGGCGAGTTTCGAGGCGGGCAACCTCAACAACATATTAGATATTCGTCCCAGCTTGCACAGAGTGCACCTCCACAGTTCACAGGTAGAAGTTTTGACAGCACAGGGTATTCAGGAGCCGGTCAGAGCTCCAAGGCTTCAGGCTCGCAGATGAACAGAGGTTCCAGTCAGTCGAGGCAACCTTTGCCTCAGTGTTCTCGATGTGGTAGGCATCATCCTGGAGAATGTTATGGTGCTACAGGTGCTTGTTTTTCTTGCGGCCATCAAGACCATATTATGAGGGAATGTCCGTATAGCGGTGGTCCGGGTGGTGTGGTTCAGCCCACTGGGTCAGTTGCTGGTTCATCTGCTTCTGTAGCTATGCGCCCTATTGGGCGGGGTGTTCAGGCAACAGCAGGCCGTGGTAGAGGTCGTGGCGGAGCTTCCAGTTCTAGCGGTCCTTCGAACCGCATATATGCTTTGGCTAGTAGACAGGATCAGGAGGCGTCACCAAATGTGGTTACAGGTATACTATCGATTTTCTCTCGAGACGTATATGCATTGATATACCCAGGCTCCACATTGTCGTATATTTCTCCCTTTGTTGCTAGTAGAATTGGGATAAAACCTGAATTGATAGAACCATTCGAGGTAGCTACACCGGTAGGAGATTCTGTTATAGCAAGACAAGTATATAGAGACTGTTCGGTGATTATATACAGTCGTTGCACCAAGGAAGATCTGATAGAGTTAGATATGACTGAGTTTGATGTTATTATGGGCATGGATTGGCTAGCTTCTTGTTATGCCAACATTGATTGTAGAGAAAAGGTAGTTCGTTTTCAATTCCCAGGAGAGCCAATTATAGAGTGGATGGGAAATACAGCATCGCCGAGGGGTAAGTTTATTTCATACCTCAAGGCAAGGAAGATAGTTAGAAAGGGTTATATTTATCATCTGGTTCGTGTGCATGACTTGAAAGCAGAGGTACCGACTCTTCAGTCAGTTCCGATAGTTAACGAATTTCCAGATGTATTCCCGGACGAACTTCCAGGTGTTTCTCCTGAGCGTGAGATAGAGTTCACTATAGATGTATTGCCAGACACTCAGCCCATATCTATTCCTCCTTATAGGATGGCACCTTCAGAACTGAAAGAGTTGAAGGAGCAACTGAGAGATTTATTAGATAAGGGCTTCATCAGGCCCAATACATCACCTTGGGGAGCACCGGTACTATTTGTGAGAAAGAAAGATGGGTCGCTGCGGATGTGTATCGATTATAGGCAGCTGAATAAAGTGACGATAAAGAATAGATATCCCCTCCCCAAAATTGATGATCTATTTGACCAGTTGCAGGGTGCTAAGTGTTTCTCGAAGATAGACTTGCGGTCAGGTTATCACCAGGTGCGGGTATAGGAGGCAGATATTCCAAAGACTGCATTCAGGACCCGATACGGGCATTATGAGTTTTGAGTGTCTTTTGGGCTGACCAATGCTCCAGCAGTATTTATGGATTTGATAAACCGAGTGTTCAAGCCATTCCTCGACCTGTTCGTGATCGTATTTATTGATGATATTCTGGTCTATTCACGATCAGAAGAGGAACATGCAGATCATTTGAGGACAGTACTTAGGGTGCTCCAACACCAGAAATTGTATGCTAAGTTCTCTAAATGTGAATTCTGGTTGACTTCAGTAGCATTCTTGGGGCATATTATTGGAGCTGATGGCATTCGGGTAGACACACAGAAGATTGCGGTTGTCAAGACTTGGCCTAGACCTACGAAACCTACTGAGGTATGTAGTTTTCTAGGGCTAGAAGGATATTGCCGGAGATTCATAAAGAAGTTTTCTTCGATTTCAACGCCTTTAACAAGGCTAACTCAGAAAGCAGCTAAGTTTCAGTGGACCGATGCTTGTGAGCAAAGCTTCCAGTCACTGAAAGATAAGTTGACCACGGCTCCAGTTCTAACTTTTCCGGAGGGACCCGATGGCTATGTCATTTATTGTGATGCTTCTGGTGTTGGGCTGGGTTGTGTATTGATGCAGCATGGCAGAGTTATAGCCTATGCCTCCCGGCAGCTCAGAAAGCATGAAAGGAATTATTCTACTCATGATCTAGAGTTAGCAGCAGTAATTCATGCTTTGAAGATATGGAGACATTATTTATACGACGTGCATGCTGATATTTATATGGATCATAAGAGTCTCCAATATATCTTTAAGCAAAAGGAACTGAATTTGCGGCAGAGAAGGTGGCTAGAGTTGCTGAAGGATTTTGATGTCGATATTCTATACCATCCAGGGAAGGCAAACGTTGTAGCAGATGCACTTAGCCATAAATCTATGGGTAGCTTGATAGATGTACAACCATAACGGAAGGAGATAGTCCGTGAGATTTGCCAGTTAGCTAACCTTGGAGTCCGTTTGGCTGATTCTGATGATGGCGGAGTTTCTGTTCGAGGAGTTGCTGAGTCCTCTATCATAGAATAGGTAAAGAGACACCAGTACGAGGACCCTATTCTTGTACATTATAGAGATGCAGCTCTTCAAAAGGAGGAGACCCCATTCGAAGTTGCACCTGACAGAGTGCTACAATACAGAGGCAGATTATGTGTACCTGAGGTTGCAGGGTTACGGCAACAGGTTATGGGAGAGGCACACTATGCCCGTTATTCTGTTCATCCAGGGTCAACGAAGATGTATCATGACCTCAGATGTTTGTATTGGTGGGATGGCATGAAAAAAGATATAGCGGAGTTTGTTGCTCAGTGCCCAAATTGTCAACAGGTTAAGGTCAAGCATCAGAAGCCCGGTGGATTATTACAGGAGATAGAGATTCCGACTTGGAAATGGGAGGTAATTAATATGGACTTCGTTACAGGGTTACCTCACACTCCGCGAAGATATGACTCTATTTGAGTTATTATTGATAGGCTAACAAAATCAGCCCACTTTCTTCCGGTCAGGACTACTTATTCAGCTGAGGACTATGCTAGGCTATACCTCAAGGAGATAGTGAGACTTCATGGGGTTCCCACAGCTATTATCTCTGATAGAGGAGCCCAGTTTACAGCTAACTTCTGGAGATCCTTCCAAGAGGGATTGGGGACACAAGTGAGTCTTAGCACAGCATTCCACCCTCAGACTGACGGACAGGCCGAGCGTACTATTCAGACACTACAAGATATGTTACGGGCCTTTATTATTGATATCAGAGGTAGCTGGGACGATCATTTGCCACTTCTCGAGTTTGTTTATAATAATAGCTACCATTGGAGTATCCAGATGGCACCGTATGAGGCCTTGTATGGAAGGAAGTGCAGGTCACCTATTGGCTGGTTTGATGTTGGTGAGACTAAATTAATAGGCCCAGACATGGTTCAGCAGGCTGTTGATAAAGTGAGGCTTATTCAGGAGAGGTTACTGGCAGCCCAGAGTCAACAGAAATCATATGCAGATAATCGACGTCGACACTTAGAATTTCAGGTTGGTGATTGGGTGTTCTTGAAGGTGTCACCCATGAAGGGTGTCATGAGATTCGGCAAGAAAGGGAAGTTAAGCCCGAGATACATTGGGCCTTATCATATTATCCGTAGGGTAGGCCGGGTTACCTACGAATTTGACCTACCGTCTGATTTGGAAGCAGTACATCCAGTCTTTCACGTGTCAATGCTTCGCAAATGTATAGGCCACCCTTCCAGAGTATTTCCCGTGGATGATGTCCAGGTGACGGAGGAGTTGTCCTATGAGGAGAAACCTATAGCCATAATTGATCGGCAGGTCAGGAGATTGCGTACCAAAGATGTGGCTTCCGTCAAAGTATTATGGCGAAACAACAATAGAGAAAAGATGACCTGGGAAGCCGAAGAGGAGATGAAAAATAAGTACCCTTACTTGTTCCCTACGCCTACAGGTAACTTAAACTCCTCACTTGATTATATTGAATAATAGATGAAACTATATGTTAGCGATAAGGGAAACTTCCCCGGAGTTTTTATAAGACTTTACAGGACCAATTCAACATTCGAGGACGAATGTTCTAAAGGGGGGAAGGATGTTATATCCCGTATTTTTATACGTCGAGTTATTCGCAAGCTAATCGACTTAAGTTGAAGATGGGATTATTTTCGGATATGAAATAGGAACCCTTAATTTTCAATTTTAGTTAGTATACAAATTGTTTATAAATTTTATTTAGTGTAAAAATATTATTAGAGATTAGGGACTAACTAATTGTGATTAGACTATTAAGTAAGAATTAGTGATTAATTAAAATTAATTAATTTAATTTTTAGTTGTTGGCCCCACCCGAAATTAAAAATAATAATAATAACAATTCAAGAAAATATTTTGGTGAGTCATTAGAGAAGGGGGGGGGGGGGGGGGAACGTGTCAATACAAGAAGCACCATATATAAAAAATTGTGTAATGAATAATTCCACAATTGATTTCATTTTACAAAAAATCAAAGTTAGAAAAAAATATAACTTCCATGGCTGCTCCCGGCCAGCCATGGTGAATGAGGAAAAAAATGATTTGTTTCATATTTGATCAAGTTCCAAGTGAATTACAAGTTCAAGGAGGTGATAGCAACATTGAATATTGAATTGACGAAGAAGAAATTGTGAAATTGGAGCAATTAAGTGTAGAAATTCCTCCGAGAAAATTTAGGTAAGATTTTCTTATTTTGTGGTGTAATGGTATTAATAGTGTTGTAATGGAAGGATAAAAATTGGATTGGATGAAATTGGAAATAAGAAATTGTATGAAATTGTTGTTATATGAAATCGTGAGTTGAAAAGGATTAAGAAGGGTAGTTGGATTGTTAGAATTGTTTGTGGGCTGAATTGTAAGGATTTTATATGCGTATCTCTATTACTGTCATTGTTGGTATTTCTGTGATAACAAGAGGCTAATTGGAAGTTCGGGTTAGGCGAATATATAGGGGAAATGCTGCTCGATTTTCGTTAAGTCCTTAACTAATGAAAACCCTAATCAAGAAAGTATAAGTTAAAGAATGAGTCCTATAGGCGATTGGTTACAGATCTGTGAGCTAGGAAGTATAGTTGACTAACGATAGCGTTACTTTTATATTAAATAGGCTAAAGGGGCGACAAAGCGAACGTGATTACGATTAATCTTTAACAGGTATGTAAAGTTAACCCTTCTTTCTTTTTGGCATGATCTTTATGAAACGAATAGACGATGTATATATGATTCCAAAGAAGTTCCTATTCTTAGAGCCACTAGTGTCACACCCTAATCTCCCTAGGGTGTGATGGGCACCCAACCCCATATCCGGAGCCGAGCGAACCCACAGACTCTTATTACGTACATAATCTCTTCGGACTCTGAAATCAAATAAAAGTGAAATACATAGTAAGCTTTCAAAATCTTTCTTTCATCGCTTGATTCTGTTAATCAGTGAAAATGACAAACATGATAAATGCTTTTGGAAACTTTCAGAAACAAGTCAAATCTGTAATCACACGGAATTTGTAACATAACATAAAATGACACATCGGCTGATGGAGCCGCTTACAAAACTGACATCCTATACCCACGACTCTGTCTGCAAAGTCTCTAACTTCGAACAAAACATCATAGCCCATATACTCTGACTCGGCAACACTCCAGGGGCAAATGGAGTTGCCAATCTAGCTGAAGCATCTTCTAGCAATGTCCTTTACTCATCTGGGTGTACCTGCGCGACATGAAACGCAGCCCCCGAAGAGAAGGGGGTCAGTACGGAATATGTACTGAGTATGTAGAGCATGGAATACAGAAAACAGAACCATAATCGAAACAAACAGTACAAAAGTAAGTACATTTTTAGAATACCAAAATACGTATTTTTCAGAATGCAAACCGTGTATACCGATGTCATGTGTCAGAAGAAGTACCGAAAATAAGTAGATCATCCAGAGTGCCAAAAATGCGTACTTTCCAGACACAGATTGTGCGTGCCACATCGTATGTCATCATATACATATACACATAACTGATTCATATGTAACATAATAGTGCCGAGGAACGTACGGCCCGATCCACATATATATGACATAATAATGCCGAGGAACGTTCGACCCGATCCACAAATGTATTTGCTGCGGAACGTGCAGCCCGATCCATATACATATATCATATTACTGTGGCACGTGCAGAAGGTTAGTACAGGCAATAAGCACGATGTGCAGAATAACAAAACAACTTACTGGAAACACGAATCATGCATGCCAGAAACGGTATCCGGCCCCTTGCGGGACCCGGGGAACGTGGCGCCACACACATCATACTCCAGAAGGTTTGCTCCGTAATCTCCGTCACACATCATAATATCACATCATAAGATCAGAATATACATATACACATATATGGTTTGGCGAACCATGAACACATCATAACACCGTAACACATCATACTCCAGAATACATATATGGCACCCGGCCCTCAAGCGAGTGACCCGGCGAACCATGCGCACGATATATACCGGCCCGGGACTCGGCGAACGATATAATGGTAGTATGCACGAGCAGAGTAGTGAGAAATCATATGCACATAAATCAAGATTCGATGGATCAGTATACTTACCGACCCCTGAAGGCTCAGAAACAAGTTTCGGGTCAATCCGAATTAGTATAAGAAAGTTATGAGCGATTGGAGTACAGAACGTTCTACAAACGTTTCAGAAATCATTTTTGGAAAATCAAAGCCATAATCATGTCAAGTATCTTTCGGATATCGTTATGGATCAGATCAAATAGAACTTTTGGAACCACATGCACATATCAAAATATATCAAAGACTCGATGGAATAATCGAACGTGCTAGCATTTGAAAAATCAAACTTTAGTCATATCAATTACCTTTCGAATGCCCTTTGGAAACACATCAACAAACTTCGGACATCATAGATATGCATCAAAACCATATGAAACAACTTATGGAAGTCAAGAATATTAGCCTTCCTAGTGGCTCTAAGAATAGGAAATTTCTTTGAAATCATACATATACGTCATTAGCTCGTTTCGTAAAGATCATGCCAAAAGAAAGAAAGGGTAAGCCTTACATACCTGCTCCACGTCCTATTGGTTACGTTTATTCGTCAAAGCTCGTTAGTCTACATTCAAGGAGATTTACATAATCATTAGACATATTGTCACACACTTGTCTTAATCTTTCAAGTAAATTCACTTATAATCTGCCGAAATTTCGGCAGCATCTCCCCTGTAAATACACCATCCCCGAGAATCTAACTCGGCCAAATCAACAATCAACAATCCGAGAATTCAACTCGGCCAAATTATTAACAACATTACCAACAATCGTACTAACAACTTCAACAATCAATCCCAAAACATATTCTAACATCAACAATTCTTGTCACACAATTCACGACATTTCATTTATCCAATTTAATCACATATATTCAAGCTAACACCAATGATCCCACATTCAAGTATTAATCCGAAATCTTTCTAATATGATTCAAGAATGCTTCTAACAACTCATATGATATTCCAACAACCCAATCAACATTTTTACTTTACCCGAAACCTTCCAAATGCGACACAACAACCACAATACATTCTCTTCTTCCAAACTCATGAACTATACCAACAATTCACACACTAGCAACATTATTTTCCATAAGTGCAAGAACACTATATTCAATTCACATTAACTTCTAAAACAATTTTCCAACAATTACAACTTGAACTAGAATTATTAAACTTCCATTTCTCATCATAGATTCCATTACAACAACAACCAAAATACTAGATAAAATTAGCTCATCATCCCTACACACTACAACACATATACACGACCACACACACTACACATACACGGCCACCACACAACTTCCATATTTTCACAAATTTTATTTCTACATACTACAACATACCCAAACCATTCATAACATATAAAAGAAGATTAATTCTTACCTTTTTCCCTTGATTTCCCTTTTGTCTAGAATTGTGAACTTGCAACAAAGAGAGTTTTTCTTTCTCCAACAATTATACCACGTTAAAGAGGAACTTTGAATTAGTAGGAATACTAGAAGAAAATATTTTTTTGATGGGGATTTTTGGACCTCAAAATTCAGCCACCATGGCCGAATGGTCTTCAATTTTTGTTCTTCAAGGTTCTCAAACTTTCTAAGTGTTAAAGATGAAGAATGTGACTAATTAGTCATCTAAGGTCCTCATATATAAGTCATCCATGTGTCCACGGCCCACACATGGCTTGGATCAATTAAAATCAGCCAAGCCATGGGTGAGAGCCCACCTATGCCACACGGACAACATGGCCTTTTATTTCATGATTTATCAACTTTCTAAAATTAACTTTTAACCCCAAATTTTCCTAATATTCCATGCCCATAAATTCATAAGCAACTTATGTCTTTCTCAATAATTCCATACCAATAATATTCATAAATAATATTCATAAACAACTTGTGTATTAGACAAGATCAAAATATAGCCTTGCCCTTAACTTCTCACAATTATCCTGGATTGTCCGAACGTACAAAATACGGGTTATAACAACTAGGATGGATACCGTTCTTGATTTGCAGAAGCTATTTTATTATATTCTGATACGTGTATACGATTCCAGAAGTTCTATTTCGATATAATCCACTGTGACATGTGAAAGGTATTTGATATGACTATTGTCTTGATTTTCAAACGAGTATTCCATTGAGTCTTTGATAATGTTTTAATTTTCATATGGTCTCTCACTACTCTACTCATGCATGCCTCAATATGTCTTTCACTGAGTCCCGAGCCAGGATACGTTTTCATGCATAGTTTCACTGCATTGTTCACCGAGCCCCTCACTAGAGGGTCGTGATACGATATATATATATATATATATATATATATATATATATATATATATGTATGATGGTGTTATGATGTGATGGTGTGATGGTGTGATGATGTGATGGTGTTATGATGTGTTTATGGCGTTATGATGTGTTTATGGCGCCAAGGATGGTATGTGGCGACCTTATTCACCGAGTTCCATAATGGGCTGGGTATGATATATGATATTGACATGCATGATTTATGTTTCGAAAGGCAAGTGTTTTGGTATGATATATGATATTGACATGCATGATTTATGGATGTTTCTGTTTGTTGTAGCAGCCTTGCCGGCTTGCATAGGTCATTGATACGTAGTGGCAGCCTTGTCGGCTTATGTAGTATATTGACATGTAGTGGCAGCCTTGTCGGCTTGCGTATTATAATGATATATAGTGGCAGCCTCGTCGGCTTGCGTATTTATTACTATGATTGATTGGGAACCTTTAGGTCTATGCCGATCCCCATGTTGTCTATAGTGTCATTCTGATTATGTCTAACAGGTACATATGGGTGTCCAGCTCGGGCACTAGTCATGGCCCACGGGGCTGGGTCGTGACATTTAGAACATGGAATAAGTGTCCTATGCGAGAAAAATGCAACAATGGACCATGGCCATGATTTTGGAGAAATTGAAGACAAATTATGAAATACGGATATTGTAAACGAATGATGAGTGTTGTCTATCATACTGAGAATGTTGTTATGAATATTTGAGAGCTGATATAGAATATGGGAAGAGCTGTATACACAAAGGAAATGCTGCCCAATTTTCCCTAGAAATAGTCACGCGTTCTTATAGTCGATTAACTGACGTTGATGCGAATTCTCTTGAAGGTAAAGACGCGAATATTGAAGAGGAACGATCAAGCGGTAGAATAGCTAAAGGAAAAGGTATATAAGGCTAGTCCTTTCTTTCCAAGGCATGAATCCTATGATATGATATTATTTCCCTACATTTCCATGGCTTCCTTATATTCTGGAACCAAGAGCCTATGTTCATGGATAGCCACGTGAGATAAGAATAAGAGACATGTTATGAGCACGATAACGAAGATGATAAGCTTAAGACTAAAGATTCTAGAGTTCATGGTATAATGTTTAAACAAAGCTAATGACATTAACTACGATCTATTGGTAATGATTGATGTATACACTCACCTTATATACTAATTCCTTCAAGGTGAGGCGGAATACCTATGAATGCTACATAATGTAAGCGGGGGCTCTCGACCTTACGTCACCCCGACATTGTTATAGATTGTTCATAAGCCTCAATGCATGTCCTATGACCAATGTTTTGAGAAACTACGAGTCTATGTTCATAAAGGATTTCATGTGAGATAAAGGTAAGAGATACGCTATAGAAACGATAATGGAAATGATGAGCTTAAGCCCAAAGATTATAAAGACTATCATATGATATTTATACGAAATTCGTGCTACGAATATGATGTGATTTTCATAGATTGTCTTTAAATTTAAATGTGTTCATTAATGAAAGGTTACGATAAGCTTATGAGATGTATGCGATGGCAATGATAATGACGAGATATATTAATCCTTGTATGATGCATGTGGTATGGTCAAGCCACTACGTGGCCGAATACGGAAGATATGTATGTGATATTGTCGAGCCACTACGTGGCCGAATACGAATACTGTCGAGCCACCACGTGGACAAATACGGATATTGTCGAGCCCTACGTGGCCAAATACGGATAATGTTTTATGTGTATGAGAAGCTACGGTACTACGATGATGAATTATATGACATGATGATGTATACGCTATGATGGTTTATGTTCGACGATTTTGTATATGTGATATATGAATGAAATGTATTCATCCTTAAAGGTCGCGCAGGTTTTGCCTTCACCTCATGACTTATGATTTCTCTATTATGTTTGTTTCATTCATGCCTTACATACTCAGTACAATATTCGTACTGACGTCCGTTTTCTTTGGACGCTGTGTTCATGCCCACAGGGAGACAGCGCAGACCTTTGGAACTATGAGCAGATTTACAGAAGCACTCCATTATTCCGGAGGTGCTAATCGGGTTTATACTTTTGTGTATATATATATGTATAAGTATTTTGGGCACGATGGGGTCTTGTCCCATCCATATGTCTAGTACTCTAGTAGAGGCTCGTAGATACGTATGTGTGGGTTATATGGTCTCACAAGGTCACTACTGTATATATGTAGATATGTGTACATTATCTTTTGATAGCCAAAGGGCTTATGTATATAAAAGTATTTATGTTCTTTAATGAAAATGATTTTCTTATGATTATGAGTTTATGAACGAAAAAAAAGGCTTAATGAGTATGATGAGTAGTAGAATGAGCGGTGCTCAGTGGTCAGCCCCGGGTACCCGTCATGGCCCCTAGCTGGGTCGTGACAGAAGTGGTATCAGAGCAGTTCAGTCCTAGGAAGTGTCTACGAGCCGTGTCTATTAGAGTCTTGTTTATGGTGTGTTGCGCGCCACATCAATAAACAAGGGGCTACAGGGCATTTAGAAAAAATGACCATCTTTCTTCTTATGAGATCGTGCGATAGAGCCGTGTGTAAAATTTTATCCTCCCTAATAGTGTGTTGTGATTTCAGAATGCTGCCAGAGGAAAAAGCTACAGCCGCCCAGAAGGGCAAGACTACGGCAAAGAGACGGGTAAAAAAAGAGCCTCCGATATATGTAGAAGAGGGTGAGTCACATAATAAGGCCCTATCTAATACTTCCTCCACCCCGTGTGATGTGGAAGAACAAGGAGGAGCTCCAGCTTCAATTCCTCCCCCGGTTGCTTCGGGTCAACAAGTGACCGAGGCTATCCGCTTATTGACACAGCTAGTTGCCGCCCAGCCACAACTACAGGGTTCGGGTTCAAGTGACAGGGTCGTTAGTACTAGAGTCCGCGATTTTATGACTTTAAATCCTCCGGAGTTCTTTGGGTCAAAGCCGGACGAAGACCCGCAAAGCTTTATTGATGAGATGTTGAGGACATTGAAAATTATCCATGCCTCCGAGACTGAATCCGTGGAGTTACCATCTTATAGACTCCGGGACATGGCAGTTTTATGGTATAATAATTGGGTATTATCAAGAGGAGAGAATGCACCTCCTCCGGTTTGGCAAGAATTTGTAGATGCCTTCATCCGCCACTACTTGCCACCCGAGGTCCGCCGAGCTAGAGCGGATAGGTTCTTAAATCTAAAACAAGGAAATATGAGTGCTCGGGAGTATAACCTTCAATTCAATTCATTGGCTAGATATGCCCCGGCTATGGTGTCCGATATGGGAGATAGAGTGCATAGGTTTGTGAGTGGCCTAGGGCCCCATTTGTTCAAAGATTGCTTAACGGCTTCATTGCAAGACGGGATGGATATCTCCCGCATTCAAGCCCATGCTCAAAATCTAGAAGAGCAACGACATCCGAAAAGGGGCGAGCATGATATGGATCAGGGGCCAAGTAAGAGGTCCAGATCCATAGGTGCTGATAGCGACCATAGAAGGGGATCGAGGCAGACGTATTCTAGGTACTCAGGTCAGCCGGTGACTAGTATACCTCCACTAGTTGCAGACCAGGGGTCCGACTTCTCTAGTCATCCCGGACCGGATCAGAGTTTCACCGAGTCGGGCTCTCGGTATAGGAGTGGTTCAGGCCAGAGGAGATCATCTATACCACAATGTACCCAGTGCGGTAAGCTACATTGGGGACCATGCCGATTGGGCTTGGATGTTTGTTATGTTTGCGGCCAGTCAGGTCACATTATGAGAGAGTGCCCATTTCGAGGCGGTAGGCACGCGGTGCAGCCCGCAGGATCAGCAGCTGGTTCTTCTTCGGTGCGCCCGGGAGGGCAGACTTCCCCGGTTTCGGCAGGGCGAGGTAGAGGCAGAGGGGGAGCAACTACTTCAGGTGCCACTCAGCCCCGTATATATGCTTTAGCTGAGCGACAGGATCCAGAGTCATTTCCCGATGCCGTCACAGGTATACCTGTACCTTTGATAATGTGTGAAAGGAGAAATAAATATTTATCATATTAAACAAGTATGAATTGAGAGGTTTTATGCTATGTAGCGACAGTAATCGGTAAAGTACGATATGTGGCTCAAGTGGGACCCACCCATGGCTTGGCCAATTAACTCAAGCCATGAGTGAGGGCATGTGTCCACCTTTCATGGGCTATGTATATATATATATATATATATATATATATATATATATATATATATATATATATATATATATATATATATATATATATATATATATAGATGAGTAATTACAAAGCAAGACATATTCTTCATCTTCACCATTCAAGAAACTTCAAGAAAAAAATATAGTAGTATTCGGCCATGGCTAGAAAAATTTGATGCCTTGGAGTTGATCAAGAAAAATAATTTTCTTCTAGCATTTCAACCAATTGGAAGGCCCTTATTAACGCGGAGTAGTTGTTGGAGCAAGCATAGCATTCATTTGTGCAATTTACCAACCCTAGCTAAATTGAGAAGTGGAAGGGTAAAGGTAAGAATTAATCTCCTTTTCTATGTGTTAGGGATGGTTTGTGAGTGTTGTAGTATGTAGAAATGGATGAAATTCATGAAATATGTGTGTGTTGGTTGTGGCCGAATAGGGGCTATGTTGGTAAGATGTAATGAATTGATTTTATTTAGTATTTTGATTGTTGTTGTTGTGGATTCCATGATAAAAATGAAGGTTTGATGGCTTGAAATGAAGTTGTAATCGTTGTGGGATTGTTGAAGAAGTTAATGTTACACTAGCATGGTTTCTTATATTTGTATGAATGATGTTGCTAACGTGTGGTTGTTGGTATAATTCATGAACTTGGAAGCGAGGAATATGTTGTTGTTGTTCTTATTGAGTTTGGAAGATTGTAAGTTGGGTGGTTGTGGTTAACTTGAAGGTAAATGAAATGCCGTCGAATTATGTAGAAAGGGTTGCTAATGTTAGAATGCTTTTTGAGATAATTGTTGAAGTTGTTAATGTGATTGTTGGTATTGTTGTTGATGATTTGGCCGAGTTAAATTCTCGGGGTTTGTTGGATTTACAAGGGAAATGCTGCCCAAATTTCTGTAGGTGAATTGCTAGCTTGGAATCGGGTTCCTAAATACCTATAGCTAATGTTTGATATCTTCTGACGTTGTTGTAGATCTTGGGAAAGCCGAGACTTAAGTTCGGATTAGCTTAGGAAGCGGACAAGGTATATAAGGCTTACCCTTTCTTTCTTTTGGTATGTCCTAGAGCTAAGTAAGGTATGACACGCACCTTGGGGTAACTCTATTCTTTAATTCCGAGCTTGTTTACGATTCTTATTCACTTCTTGACACTCGCATACTTGGTATAATCGAGTGTATCGTATGATTGAATAACGAGCAAAGCATAAAGAGTTTCTGTTCCTAAAGGGGTTCTATAAGGATTAATATCCTTAACTTTCATAGGCGGTCTCGGATTGCTATGAAACGTTTATAGAGGTTTCTGCCATGAATAACGTCCATAACTTTCTTATGCTAACTCGGATTGACTCGAAACGTGTTTATGATCCTTCAAGTGTCGATTAGTGTACTTACCTATCGAGTCTTAAAAATTGATTTATATGCATATGGTTTCTCACTACTCTGCTCGTGCATGCCTCAATATGTCCTTCACTGAGTCCCGGGCCAGGACACGTTCTCGTGCGTACTCCACTGCATTGTTCACCGCGTCCCTCACTAGAGGGCCGGGGCACGTTTTATAAATATATGATGATATGATGACATAATGATATGATGATACGGGGGTGGCGGCCAGGATGACATATGATGACTCTATTCACCGAGTCCCTAACTAGTGGGCCGGGACACGTTATATGTATATATGATATATGATGTTGACATGCATGATTTTCATTTCAAAAGGCAAGTGTATTGATGTTTTTAACAGTCATACTTCTTTCTGGAAAAATCTCCATTTTAGTTATGATCCTCTTTACTGTATTTCATGCCTTACTTGCTCAGTACATATTCCGTACTGACCCCCTCTCTTCGGGCGCTGCGTTTCATGCCACGCAGGTGTATACAGATGAGTATAGGACATTGCTAGAAGATGACCCAGTTGGATTGGCAAGCTCCATTTCCTTCTGGAGTGTTGCCAAGTCAGAGTATTCCTGATTATGGTATCTTGATTGATGTTAGGGACTTTGCAGACAGAGTCACGTGTATAGGATGTCATCCTTGTAAGCGGCTCTGCAAGCCGACGTACCATTATGCTTTATGTTACAAATTCTATATGATTACAGATTTTACTTGACTTGAGAACGACGAAAAGAATGGTTTTGACAAATTTCTATTATGCATTTCATTTCGTAACTTAAGAGTCCAGTGAGGTTATGAACATAACGAGAGTTAAAGGGGTTCGCTCGGCTCTGAGTATGGGGTCAGGTGCCCATCATGCCCTATCAAAATTAGGGTGTGACAATTTAACTCGCACACTTTCCAGCGCATGAGAACACGGGATGTAACAAATCCCCACTTAATATTCTAATCATGGTCAATTAATCCCACTTCACTAATATCTCCACTAATTGTAATTAATAAGCAACCGTGTATTATTAAAATCTGGATTAAAAGTCCTTGTCTCATATCTCAAAAATAATCCTGTCCTTGAACCTATGTCGATTAGCTTATGAATAATCCAACGTACAAAAATACGGGATATATAACAATTTCACTCCAATTTCTCCATAATCATGGTGATAGTTCATTGTTGCATTTTCTCACATATAATACTTATTCCATGTTCTAAATGTCATTCATAACATATTTACAATCACAACATATCGATAATCATGACTCAATCCAAACCTTTACCCAACAATGTCACTATTCCCACATTCATGACCCATTTCCTATATCTTTCTTCAATCCAAGTGTTTTTAACTTTCAACACCGTAAACAACAAGGAATGATCATAAAACTCACCTTAGATAATGGATGATTAAGCCTTGAGTGGGAATTCTCTTCCTGCACAAAAACCCTAACTCACTTCCTTTGGGATTTCTTGGCTTAGATGAACTTTGATAGGTTTTCTACACTTGATTTTTGTGGATTTGGTATAGTTGATCATGGTTTTTCCTTGGTTTCTTGTGGATGGGGAGTGGAGAGAATTCTAGAGGTTTCTTGAAGCGTGGAGAGTGGAAATGAAATGAATTAATGAGAGAGAGGGGTTTTTATATCAACATTAAAAATCTGTCCCGACCGAAACATACGGACAACCATACGGTCCGTACATTTTATATGGGCCGTCTATCGTGCCGTATGTTTGGTCCAGTGAGGACCCTTATTATGGGCAAGATATACGGCTGGACATACGGTCCGTATGTTTTATACGGCCAGTATCTCTGGCCGTATAATGCCCAGTTCTCCGAAACTCGTTCTCGTCGACTCATTTGATCTCCAATCCTTATGGAACCTCCTTGACACTTGATTAACATCTCGTTACCAACCTAAGGGACGTTGTAACTCTTCTCCAAAACATCCTTAAGACATCGTTAACTCATTACTCGTAAATCGTCTTCCGATACATAGCATATACCTGGCCCTTCCTTGACAACCCTCTTCCCTTACGTCAAATGTCTTTGAATCTCGATTAGGATCACCAAATGCTATTTCTCGCTTATCGAAATATTGTATACGTCGTGCCCTTCGTTAGCCTATTCACTGAACGTTAATGGGGAGTTTTTCAAAGGTGTAACAGAAACTGTTGTCACGACCCAACCCCATGGGCCATGACTGGTGTCCGAGCTGGACACTCATATCCGAACCTGTCCAATATAGTCCAATGGAAACTAAGGCAACATGGAAATTTGCAAGGACAAGCTATAGGCTCAAACACCATATATCATAATAGACCTGTCTCCTGAGGAGTCAAAGCATAACAATAACACAATATGCAAGCCGACAAGGCTACCACTATACACGGGGAATTCCAAAGCACAACAATAACACGATACGCAAGCCGACAAGGTTGCCACTATACACGGGGATATTCAAAGCAAACCATATAGACACAGCTGACCAAAACTTATACACAACCCATATATGTCTACATATCTCTAAGAGTAGAAGAGTGAAATATGATGGGACAGGGCCCCGCCGTACCCCTGGATATATATAAGTCTATATAGAAGATATGTACCAAAATATCTAGGCTCCGAAACAATGGAGCATTCCAAACAGCTGAGCAGAAGTCCTAAGCTGGAGGATCATCAAATCGAGTATTTGTACCTGCGGGCATGAAACGCAACCCCCGAAGAAAGGGGGTCAGTACGGAATATGTACTGAGTATATAAAGCATGCAATGCAATAAGGAAAATCACAACTGCATAAACAATTACAGGAGGCAAGTACGATAATAAAAGATACCAATGCACCTGTGCCTTACGATATGAAAATCATGCATGTCTATATCATATACCATATCCGGCCCATTATGGGACTAGGTGAATAAGTTATATCTGCGACTCGATAGAATAATCAAAATGAACTATCATTTGAAAATCAAAGACAATGGCCATGTCAAGTATCCTTCGAATGTCACTATGGAATATATCAAATAGAACTTCAGGAATCATAGACACGTATCAAAACATAATGAAATAGGTTCTGGAAATCAAGAACATTAGCTATCCTAGTGTCTCTAAGAATAGGAGTTTCTTTGGAGCTTATACATTGATCATATATTTGTCTCACGTAGATCATGCCAAAAAGAAAGAAGGGATAGCTTTACATACCTTTAACGCTTATCCGTGATACAATACGTATACGCTACCCGAAGTATCTCAACCTATATTAAGACGTTAAGAACTATGGTTAAGCTTACGGAAAGGCGTAAAACGTACTACAACGTTACTAGCTTATTTCTAGACAATTGGGCAGCATTTCCCCTATATTGTTCATT
The DNA here is from genome assembly GCF_019175385.1 of Lycium barbarum. Lineage (NCBI taxonomy): Eukaryota > Viridiplantae > Streptophyta > Magnoliopsida > Solanales > Solanaceae > Lycium > Lycium barbarum. The sequence goes on from NC_083340.1 coordinate 58,315,252, forward strand.
TCCCTCACATTCAAGCCAACTATGAAACGACCAAATCAACATCAACCACCACACGTCCAAGTACTATATCAAGACTAACAAGAACAAGATTCAAGAATACCCCGAAACAGCCCGCACAACATTCCAAATCACCCCACATATTACTGTTACACCCCGGAAAAATTTCGCGTTACCAAAACTGTAGACGGCTTAGTATAGGCCAAAGCAAGAGTAAAGTTACGCCAGGATTAAGGAGGGTAAGCTTCCGAGGCTTTGAAAGAAAGTTAGGCAAGGTCTGATACGAAAATTTGATCTAAATGGAAGAAATGATATGTTCTAGTATATTGAGGGTTTTGAAGTAAAACAAAAGTTTAAAGTGATGTTCGGGAAGTCTAGTTTCCAATGGAACAAGCGGCTCCTCAATCGGACATCGGGGTAAGGAGATATGGACATTACAAGTTGGATGGGCAAGCCAGGAAAGTGGTCTGCGCGAACGCGTCAGGGAGTGGCGCGAACGCGCAGAAGGCCAAAGGGCCAATACAGCGCGAACGCGCCCCGACGTGGCGCGAACACGCAGAACAAAAAAAAATTGAAAAAAAATTGAAAATCAAGTTCGGAATGAAGGTTGTGTTATAAAACGGTAATAATAACATATATATGACATTTGGAGACCATATGGTGTAAATTAGTTCACATGTTATTTGACGAAAAGCCCTCGCTGCCGCGAGCTAAGTGGGGACCCACATGTCGGAGTTTTGTAAAGGACATATGATGAGATATATGAATAGTATATGGAAAGTTGAGCAAGTCTTAAGAAGGACCCATAAGCCAAAAAAATGAGTGTAGGCCCTCAAAAAGGACGATTTAAGAAAACGTTTTCGGGTGATCTGACTTCGAGGGGAAATAACGGTATTACAAGTTTGGAATTTCGAAATGCACCAAGAATTAAAGTTGTAGATACTTGAATTAACTTTCCAACCATAGGTCGTGGGCCCTCACACAATATCGGGATCAACAGTTATGACTGTTTTACTGAACGAAGGTCCAGTCCGAAAATCAGGCCAGCGCGAACGCGCCCAAAGGTGGCGCGATCGCGCTGAAGGAATTTAATGTCGGTTCAGGCAGAACCGAACCATTACAAAAAGGGGGAGACCCCCTCATTTTCAGCCAAAAACACACTAAAAACATCCCAAATATTCCAGAAAATTCCCCCAACTTTCCCCCACCAAATTTTGGCCGAAACTAGGTATAATTTCCCAATTCCAATCCGGATAACGTATAGTTTTCGCTGCAGAATCACATAGCGACGTGTGGTGGCCTAAACTTAGCGTGGAAAAGTGAAGATAAAGCAATATTAAAGGGAGAAAGGTGTGAATCTCTTTTTATTTGTGTTAATACCGGTTTATTCACGAAGAAAGCGTGGTTAAATGATCGTATATTAAGTTGATTATTTATGAAAGTTTGAAAACAGCGTGTGGGATGTTCTATGGAATATTTTGGAGTTGGAGATATTATGATTAATGTTGGTATTGTTATTGTTATTGTTGGATGCTGAATTGAGAATTCGGGCTAGGCATATAAACAGGGGAGATGCTGCCCGATTTTCGATAGAATATAAAATGGTTTAAATTGAAACTCAAAATAAGGGTGTGATATGGAGACTAACTTAGTGCGAATCCGCTCGAATGTAGATTTACGAGCTCGGACAAATAAGCGTAGCTAATAGGAGGCGGAACATGTATGTAAGGCTTACCCTTTCTTTCTTTTGACAAGTCCTAGAGCCAAATAAGGTATGATATGCACCTTGTGGCAACTCTATTCTTTGATTCCGAGATTGTTTATGATTCTTATTCACTATTGGGTATGAGTATACTCAGTATAGTCGAGTTTATTATATGATCGATTAACGAGTAAGCATAAAGAGTTTCTGTTCCTAAAACAGTTCTGTAAGTATTAATGTCCCTAACTTTCGTAGACCGTCTCGGATTGCTTTGGAATGTTCGTAAAGGTTTCTGTACTAAAATGTCCGTAACTTTCTTATACTAACTCAGATTGACCCGAAACGTATTTGTAATCCTTCAAGTGTCGGCTAGCGTACCTATCTATTGAGTCTTAAAAATTGATTTATGTGCATACAGTTTCTCACTACTCTGCTCGTGCATGCCTCAATGTATCTTTCACTGAGTCCCGAGCCAGGATCTGTTATCGTGCGCCTTCCACTGTATTGTTCACCGCGTCCCTCATTAGAGGGTCGAGATCTGTTATATGTATATATGTATATGATGATATGATGATATGGGGGTGGTGGCCAGGATGACATATGATGATTCTATTCACCGCGTCCCTCATTAGAGGGTCGGGATCTGTTATATGTATATATGATATATGATGTTGACATGCATGATTTGTGTTTGAAAGTAAGCATTTGGTATTCTGAATAGTGCACTTACTCTAGTAGAGGCTCGTAGATACGTATGTGTGGGTTATGTGGTCTCACAAGGTCACTACTGTATATATGTAGATATGTGTACATTATCTTTTGATAGCCCACGGGCTTATGCATATAAAAGTATTTATGTTCTTTAATGGAAATGATTTTCTTATGATTATGAGTTTATGAACGAAAAAGGAGGCTTAATGAGTATGACGAGTAGTAGAACGAGCGGTGCTCGGTGGTCAGCCCCGGGTACCCGTCACGGCCCCTAGCTGGGTCGTGACATTTTTTGCACTAACTCATTTGCTAAAATGTTTAAAATAGGGTAGTGATAATGAGCCAAGTAAAGGAGAAGTGTCAAAAAATAGCGGCACGAATGAGTATACGAAAGGGTAACGAAACCCTCCCCAAGTAAAGTTTTCTTTACTCTAATAGGTTTGTTCATTTTGCAGAGCACGAAGATTTTTACAAAAAGAAAAATTTAAACACTACTGGAAGATATAATCACGGTATCAGAAGTCGGGTTACCACTAAAAATAGCTTTTGTATCAATGTATTGAGACCTCGACCTAGACGTCGCATGGCTTGCCTTGATACATTGGCTGAGTGGACGTCCAAAAATCTAAAAATTTAAAATGACACATTGATAGCGGGATTGAATGTCGTTACTCACAATCTAGTCTATCCCTTTTGGAAGATGTTAATCCTATCGACGGGCGGGTATTCTTCCCCGGAGTCAAAAAAGGAAGGTGTAAGTCTTGCCACCGAGGTAAGCTTCATTCCTCAAAATGACGATATGGATTAAGAGACTACGTGCCGATGGGGCTGAGTCGCCATCCATATATATAGCCAAAAATAGGTAGCGCAATTCCAAGCTTAATGTCTGCAATCGTTGAAATACGAATGTGATTCCTACATCAAGATTTGTGATCCCTATTGCAGTCTATTTCAAGTTAACGTAATCATTGTTCAGGGATAGTGATAGTCATGAAAAAAGGCTCCGTCCTTGAATATGCAGTAGTTAACTTGAAAATTCTGACTAAATGTTGTAATTCTGGACACAGGGGTTAGCGGTCATTATGAGAGGAATATGATATGCACTCTGATGTGCAGTCTACATTTGGGTATTTTTTACTATAGGTGATATTAGACCAACTGGTATACCGCAGTCACCATATGCAGATAACGGGATGTATGATACCAGATTTGGACAGTCATCGCGATATGCAAACATGATGTGACGCCAAATTTTTGAGGGTAGTGGACGTCGTAAGAAACAAAAATGGTCCCGCACGAGAAAACACGGGTTTCATGATTGACATATCGAGTTAGGAAAATTACAACTAGACTGGGGTGTGTAGGTTCGTAGAAATGTGGTATAGCTCGACCCAGATCCCAACAAAGGTTATCATTGAACGATGGAAACATCTGATTACGACGAAAAAAAAAGTCGGTCGAAGTAACTTGATTATTATCCAGAGTAGATTATTTTTCAAAAAAGAATACACAAAAACACACACTTACAGTAGAGGAAAGGAAGAAGACGGACAAGCGTTTGCGAAAAGACGAATGTAACAGTAGAGGATGACTAATTGACAACGAAATAGTAAAATGCCACATAGGTATGACTACACTAAAATTAAAATTTTCAAAAGATTAACACGTAGGACTCAGTATTTGGAAACGAGCTAGAAGCTACAAAAGATGGAAGCAAAAGCCGGATCCAAAACATGCGGAGCATACGTGGAACTATTTTCTTGGGCAACCGGTCAAAAATCGTGTACGAGAGTCAAATTTTCTACACTGGGGATTGGAGATCATTTCAAGCATCAACACTAATAAGTCCTTTTCGAAAACCGCCTACGGTTAGGATTTTCAATCGGAAATAACCAAAGGGGTTCCCACATGAAGGGATATTCCTTTTTCGGGCTATTGAGTCGAACTACAATAGGCCTGATTCCCAAAGCCAGGGATATGCAGGCTACTCAATTTTTGAGGCTCGTCCATATTCCTATAATTATCTTGGGACATCCCGATATAGTTTAAAGAAAACTCTTTATTTCATAGTCCTCATAGAGTCAGAACTAGAAACAGCTTGAATTCTCATTTAGCCTGAGATATGTAGGAAGCCCGGAAACCAGGGTCTAGCCATATGTTATACCCCGCATTTTCAGAGCCTGAGCGTGACACGTGCTTCCTCAAACATTGACAATCATGTTGTTACTACATAATTTAAACTCACGTTGATAGTATTACATTTCGTATTTTTTTTTGTACCTCGGATTATTCGTAAGCGGAAGTGGGGCCCACACATCGAGATTTTTTTAGGAAAACGTGAAAAGTTATATGAATCACATATGTGAAGTTAAAAACAACTCAAGAAGGACCCTTGAGCCAAATCAAAGTGGAAGTCCTCCAAATAAATATTTTTAAGTAACGTTTTCGGGTGATCTGACTTCGAGGGGCAAAAACGGTATTATAAGTTTGAAATTTGGAAAAATACCGAGAAATAGAAGTTGTAGATAATTGAATTAGATTTCCAACCATAGCTCGTGGGTCCACAGGAGACGTTGGGATAAGGAGATATGGACATTTTAAGGTCGAAAGGTCAGTGGGCTAGGCCCAACTCGGGCCCAACCGGGTTAGGCCCATGACCCATGTTATTTAAGTGATATTTCAGCCCTTCCCTCCTCATTTTAAGACCTGGAACAACCAGTAAATTCTGGAGAGATAGAGAAAAAAAGGCCTTGGAGAAGAAAAACCAATTTTGATCAAAATCCGAGCCCCGAATCCCGAAGCCCATGAAGGGAAAAGTGTTGTACGCTGCGTTGTCTTCAATTTGAGCTAAAAATCAACCAAGGAGGAGGGTGATAACGTGGTGGCTGAATGCTTAAGGTATGGATAAGGTTCCTTTTCATTGCTAACAAGTTTATTTAAAGTTTTAACAGATTAGAACGGGAAAATAGCGATATAAATTCGTCCGTTGGCATTGTGAATTATGGAATGAGATTTGAAGAGAATTTTGGATGAAAATAAATGTAGTTAACTTGTAGAATGTGGAGGATGTTGCTATTGATGTTGTTAGTATTAATATCTATTTCTTTACGGAAATAAAAATTATTAAATAGTTATCGCGAATTGGTTGGTTGGAAAATTTGGAGAATAATGTGTGGGTTGTTCTATGGAATATTTTGGAGTTGAAATCGTTTGTGAGCTATTGTGGAAGTTAGTACATTGATAACATAGTTTCTTGCATTTGTATGAATGGTATTGTAACATGTGGGTTGTGGTGATTAAATTTGAAAGAACGAACTAAGTTGTTATTGTTTTGTTAAATTCGGAAGGTGTCGGATGAAGTAGTACGTTGGTTGAATCGTTTTGAATATTATGTGAATTAAATTGAATATAAATGAATGTCATCGAATTGTATGACGAAGGTTATTGACGTTGGAATGTGTCTTGAATTGACTGTTGATATTGTTGGCATAATTGTTGGTATTGTTGTTCATAATGTGGCAGAGTTTCAGTCTCGGGTTTGTTGTTGTTAAATTGGCCGAGCTAGATTCTCGGGGACGCTGTATTTACAGGGGAGATGCTGCCCAAATTTCTGTAGACAAGTGTGGGTTTAAGATTCAACTCCTAAAGGCTTATAATTAATATTTGGCAATTGTGACCAATTGTAGATTTTGGAGGAAACGAAATTTGAGTTTGGACAAGCATAAAAGGCGAATAAGGTACGTAAAGCTTTACCTTTCCTTCTTTGGCATGTCCTAGACATAATAGGTTATGATACGAGCCTCGGGGGAAAACTCTATTCCTAGAAATCCGAGCCTAATTTTGACCCTTATTCATTCAATGCAATTGAATTAGATACTTTATGCTTTGATAGAAAAATAGTTTAAACATCCGTAACTTTCACAAACATGACCGGATTGCCCAAATATTTTTGTAGATGACCTCATAAAGTCTAATGTTCGTAATTTATGTACACCACCTCGACTTGACCCGAGGTGGGCCCACAATTTCCGTGATCTTTTTGTATCATTCTATTTGGCTTATTTCCGTACGGTAATTAAAGGAAACTTTTGGCTAATCTTCCGGCTACTAAACGATAATTGTTTTAACTATTCCTTTGAGTCCCGTGATGAATTTTGATATGTTCAAACGACCTCAGAAGTTTTGTTTTAACATAATCCATCGTAGCATCCGAAAGGTACGTACTACGACTATTGTCTGATTCTTCTCTAAATGACCTATCGTTCGGATTACTTTGTCGAATCTTTTTCAATGTTTTATGATGCATATAGTTTCTCACTACTCTACTCGTGGATGCCTCAACGCTTCCTTCACTGAGCCCGGGCCAGGATATGTTATCACGCGTATTCCGTTGCATTGTTCGTCGTGCCTCGATGTGAGGGGGCAGGTATACATGTACATGGGTTGTGGAGTATGTTGTGCCATGTACACATATATTCTGATAGCTGATGATACGATATGATATGGCCATCTGATATGTTATGATATGTTATGGAGCTATTCCCTACTCTGGAGTATGCTGTGTTGTGACGCCAGTGACGGGGTGGCGACCACGTTCTGTTCACCGAGTCCCGTAATGGGGCCGGATATGGCATATGTTTGACATGCGTTATCTATGTTTTATGAGTCAGAATTTTGATATTCTGGTTATTGCATTCATTTCTGCACTTCCTGTTCCGGTCATGATTCTGTTTATTTGATTTCATGCTTTACATACTCAGTACCTATTCCGTACTGACCCCCTTTCTTCGGGGGGCTGCGTTTCATGCCACGCAGGTACACCCAGATGATGTGAAGTTATTATAGAGGATGTTCCAGCAGAGTTGGCAAGCTCCTTTTGCTCCTGGAGTGCTGTCGAGTCAGAGTTTGTGTGTATGCTTTCTCTGGATCGATGTAGAGACTTTGCAGACAGAGTCGTGGGTATAGTATGTCAGTTGTGTAAGCGGCTTCATCAGCCGATATGCCATTCTGTATTATGTATTAAATTATGTACGATCACAGATCCTGTTTGATTTGGAAAGCATCGAAAAGAATATTTTGAGAGCTTATTATGTATTTTATCTTTATTTGATTTAAAAAGACTATTAAGATTATGTGTGCCCTAAAGGTCTGTGGGTCCGCTCGACTTCGGATGTGGGGCCGGGTGCCCATCACACCCTAGTGGAATTATGGTGTGACACCATACCTCCAAAATGTTGCGCAAAAAAGGGCTGTAATTTCTATTATTCGGTAAAATTAGGTTTGTCAAATTCGTAGCTCAAGGATGGCCTTGCCATCCTTGAACTTCGAAGGGGTAATTGTTGACACCTAAATTTCACCTCATAAAACGCGTATTCTAATTTTTTAATTTTCTCGAGTCCAAGATGGAGTATGGATGCTTTTTTAAAAAAAACTCAAAAATTTAAAAATCCCAAGAAAATTGCAAAAATTGACGTTTAATTATTATTCTGTGGAAATTGACAATTACAAAAAATTACGAGTTATTTATTTTCATAAATGTAAGTCAAAAAAGAAATGTGTATCCCGCTCTGTCTAACTCGTGTAAATTATTAATTAAGACAACGTATGAATTACGTCTCATTTCGACTACATTTTCCACATCCTTAAAAATTATCCGGAACTAGATCAATATTAGGCTCGTTTTGAAGCTATTTTTCTAAATTTGCGTATTTTAAATTTTAAAATTAACCTAAAAATAACTATTTTTATTTTAATATCACTTAGTTATTATATGATTTATATTAAAAGGAGGGGGGAATTGATTTTATTTTTTAAAACTTTGGTTTGGTGGGGGGGGGGGGGGGGGGAGGTTTCACTTAATAAACTTTCCCCCGCTCCCCCCATTTTTCATTTTCGTTGACACCCAACTCTTTTCCTCTTGTTCATACGATTTGCGGCGGCTCTAGGGTTCCGCCTCCATGGTTGTTTCACGGCCATTTTTGGCTAGATTTATTAGGGTTTTAATCCTTCGTCTCATTTTATCACCATTCCAGGTTCAATTTCATTCAAATTAAGCCGATTTAATTGGTAGTGCTCGGGTCCTTGTGGTCCTTTGGTTGCCATGGGTGAGGTTTAAAACCTTTAGCCATTTTGTGCACCAAAGACCCCAAAAGCAGGGGCCTAGGGTAAAATCTTATTGGAATTTGGGTACTATTTCAGGGTTTCTATCCGTTTTAGTACTGTGTTTTGATTTTTGTTTGTCCTATGTAATGACTAAGCATCCTACTCGGTTATTCCCCTGAAATCTGGATTTTTGTTTGTTTGCATGATGAGTGCATTGTTTGAGTGGATAATAGTACTAACTGTACAATATTACAAAAATCCCTGATCCTATACCCCAAAATTTTGAAATATTGGAATATGGGGGGGGGGGGGGGGATTCTATTTTTAGATATTTTTCTGGCCATTTTTACCTTGGGGGCGGAGGGAATTAGCCTATAAATAGAAAGTTTCGTTCATGATATAGGGCCTTTTTTTTTTTACCCTAGAAGAAGTACTAAGTATATTAGCCTATATATCAATACAATACACCCCGGATATACCATAATATACTGATATACTTCAATATATAGCCTACACTACTAAAAAAAACAAAGGATTTTTTCTGGAAAATTTAAAAAAGGGTTTAAGGTCTTGGTTGTTGTTGAGGCTTTGGATTCCAATCCCCCGTTTTGATCTTTAAGTTTCCCCAACAAAAGGTAAATTTTCATTTCAATCCTTATCTTTCATTCCAAGTTGTGGTTATCTATTATTTGTGATGTTAACCATGATTACATATTGGTTTGATTCTATTTTTATGATTAAGTGAACATTCTGTGTCTTTTTGTGATTTGAAGTTGAAAATAATATTAGGAAGCTTAAACTTGGGTAGTGTTAAGTAATTTTGAATTGGTTAAGTTAATAAATGATGAAGAAAGATAGTTTAGATTAGGTTTCTTAACACTGGGTTAAGTAGGATTGGTATTTTGGTCTAAGTTAGTTAGTTTTGATGATTTCTCGCTAAATAATATTTGTTTGTTTGAAAATTTGTCTTAGTTTGTGCTCTTATGCCTTCTTAAACAATGTTTGATGGTTTGAAATTATGAGTTATATTAGGAAAACTGTTTGAATAGTTTGGGAAGGTAAATATGATTTAATTGAAATGCTTCTAGGATTAGGAATATACCTTGTTTGAACCTGTTTTAGTCTTAAGTATAAAAGGTAACCATTTCCTTCATTACTGAGTAGATGATAACTTGCTTAAGTAAGTTTGGTCCATTTCTAAAATATGTGATTGTCTGAAATATTGGAACTATTTTGAATGAGTAAGATAGTTCTTAAAGTAGATTATGAAACCTTGTTTTAAGTCATTAAATCAAATTCTTGAAAGTTAAGTGTCTTGTGTAAGTTGAATGTGAAAAACATAACTTGTGATTCATTTTTTACCACAAAAATGATTAAAATTTGATACTTAGTGAAGTTATAAGGCCTTAAGCCTGATTGTGATTTGTAAAGCTTCCAGTTCTGTCAAAAAATGATTTCAAAAGGCAAGGTTATTTTGGAATGTAGTTTATAGATTTTAAGATTTCAAAAACTGTATAAGTATTGGTTAGAGTCCAAAATGAAAGATTAGACACCTTTGATGATTCTTAACAATGTCTAAGTAGTTTAATAGGAGTATAAGTTTATCTTATGTGGGTTGTGGAATTTTTGAGATCCTGCAATTGACTAAGTCTAAAAATTGAAACTTGTTTTGCTAAACTACAGTCGTATAAGTCTATGCAGTCTCATATGTGTTCTGGTTTGAAGATTTTGAAAACCTAATTAATAAACTAGTCTAGAAATATCTTTGTTTCAATATTTGTTTTGTTTGAGGTAATTTAAATTATAAAAAGTTAGAAAATTGAATTGTGTTCTTTCTAGAAATAAGTATAAGAAGGTTCAAATCAGTGTTATAGTTGAATGTGATTCCTGAATTTGAAGAAGTTACTTTTTCCTTCTTTATGTCTTAAATGTGTTTAAACTTAATTGTTCCATAATGTGTATTCTTTTAAGTCTAATAAGTTTGATCACAGTTTTAAACATTTAGTACTATAAAGTTGAATATTAAGAAAAATTAGGATTTGAGCTAAGAAATGATTTAGAAATCATGGTTCTTCCTTTGTTAGTTCAGTTTACCTCCCCTCCTTATTTTAGAATGAGCTTCAATATGTGCATTTTCCATTTAGCCTTTTTGTCTATTGCCTTGACTGTGTTGACCACCATTTGCTTTTGATAATTCCATAATAGGTGTCCTGTACACTCTATGAGTTTCTTTTAGTTCCCTTTTGAACTACTGAATATTTTGTTTGTGACTGCCTTTGATTGTATGACTTGTAATGTGAGGAATTTGACTTGAAATCCTTTCTAGACAAGATCATGTCCCCTATTAGCCTTACTTAGGCCATTGCCCTTGAGATCTGTCCAAGAGACTTGCAAAACTGACTTTCAAACTCTTTTAAAACTGGTTTGTTGAAGATTTTCCTAAAGACTAATTATTTTGACTTTGGATGTTGCTATGAAAATAGGGAACCTTGCTAACCCTGAGAGCCCCTAAAATGGACCTAAATTTCTCATTTGCTAATTGACTTTAAAAAGGTATAAAAGAAGAACTTGGGTGTCCTATGACTGCTTTGTTCTAGTTTGTATTGCCTTACTACCTATAAACCTTGATAAGTGTTTGAAAAGAAATGCTCTCTTTAAACCTGTTTAGTGATTTCTAGGATCATCCAAGTTTGATAACTGGTTAAAAAATGAGAATTTGAGTAACTTGTAACTTGTCCTGCTAATTCATGAAGAATTTTTTGTGTTTTGAGTCCCGGATACATTTAGTGATTTTGTTTTGAGAACTGTTAATATTGATAAGAGATATGAGAGTTATAAAACTTGTTTGCTTGTCTTAAAATTGGAGAAAGAGGGTTGGGGACTGATCAATAGGTGATTGTTTTGCTTTGCCTCTAAATACCTGGTATATTTCCTATGCTTTATTTGTAGTGTCCAAGTGACTTACATGTTAATCTTCATACACTTAATCCTTTACATTGGTATGGCTTACAGTTTGTTTGGTTCTTTTTGTTTAACATGATCACCTAAAGGATTAAGTGTATGAAGATTATAACAAGGCTAAAAGCTGTTTTAAGAAGATTAGGCTTGGTCTATGTTTTGTGATATCCCTCCCTTTGCTGTTCATTTGAACAATCTGAGATTACCTCATGTCTATTCTTGTTCCCTGTTTTCTTGTTTGACACTGAACCATGACTGATGCATTGTTGAATGACTTAAGATAGTATCATGCTCCCTTTTGCCCATGTAGGGGCCTGTTGGATCCTGTTTGGATTTCCATCTGTGTTTTTGACTTATTTGGTTAGTTCTGGAAATGAGATAAGTTAGACCATCTTTTGAGACTCTGTTAGTGCCCCATAAGACTCACTATGTGTTGAGAGGATTTTTATGACCAGCTGAGACCACTCTATGATCACGCTGGACTTTGGCTAAACTTGGAAGCCTGGGAGTATTGATGAACTTGTGGCTTGCATTACCTGATACCTTGACCTATTTACACTAAAACTAGCCTGAAAATGGCTTTGGATCTATTACTTGCTACTATGATCTTTGGATGAATGCAGACTAGCTTAGGAATGGTTCCTGGCATTGAGTCAGTTCTTACTAGCTAAAAAATAAACTCATGATTGGCCAATTCATCACTTTACCTTCATTGATTGCTGAATATCCCCCTAGAAGTTTAAAAAACAAAGGCTATGGGTATTGCCCTTGGCCTGGTTTCTATTTCCTTTACCTCAATCTTGTACAACTTCACTTCCTTGCTTTTTCACTATGAACCCTGCTTGTTTTATCATCTAAAAAGTGTGTATGACCTTTTTGATTATGCTATGTTTGGTTCTGAACTTTGACACTCAATACCATGATAAAACCGAAATCAAAACTACTTTTACAAGAACAAATATAGTACCTGTTTTACTTGTACTTGTCTCTGCAGCTGGCTTGTGAATTTATGTGGCCCATACACATGATTTCCCACCTCTGCCTGCTTGCTTGTGACCATGACATGTTTAGTATGGTATTTTGAGACTTGGACAGTATCATGAACCCATTATAGCCACAGTTTAGGACTCTTTGAACCTGTAATTTCTCTCACATAAGTATCCTATCATTTGTGATTTGCTATGACTGCAATTTGAACTATGTTTGCGCCGATGTTAGCTTTACCCTCTTAAGGACTTATTGATCTTGTCTTGACTAATCCATTACACCCTAGTTAGATTTAGTTTGATCCTACATTCATGTTAAACTTGTCACGCACTTCCTAACTGTGCCACTGCTATCTTTTGAGTCTCAAACACTTGTTATACCTTGCATTAGCAGCCTCTACATTGCTTGAAACTATTTATCTGCTTTCCTCTTGATCACTGAACTTTTCTGAATCATTCTTGCTCTAAACATGTTGAGAATTAACATTGAGGTTGTATGTTGTAAGGAGTTGACTGCCTGTTTGTATAACTTCTACTGATAGCTGAGTATTTAACCATAAGATGGTGGGGATTACTGGAAAAATTTGAAGCTTTTTTATGTGATTTGTATGTTGTATTTTATAGCTAATTTTAATAGAATATGTTGTGTATATCAAGTATATGTGGAGGGTATGCCCTTGTGAAGGTTTTGCTCTTCATTTTCAGTGGTATACTAATGGTATGTTGTGTATATCACACCCTTGGCACTTAGAAAATTTAAGATGAAAATTGAGTAGTATACTAGTTAGTATATCATGTATACTATACTATGCTTTAACACTTAGAAAAATTGGAAGAAAATCCGTTGGTATACTAGTAGTATACCATGTATATCACCCTTTGACACTTAGAAAGATTTTGAGAAAGAAAAGAAATTGGGCAAGTTATTTGTTGTTTGGGCCTGTTACTTGCACTACTCATACCTGAGCCTGTTGCATGTCTGAGCCACATTGATTAGCTAGTGCTGTTAGTCATTATTAACGGGCCAGGCCCAATAAAGTTGTAATTCATTTTTTGGCATTGTAATGATTATTTTAGCCTTTTTAATTTTGTACTTAGTTTAATTCGTGGATGTATTCTAATGTCATGTATACCCTTATTTTCTTGTCCACCCAAAACCCGTTGGTGGGCCCCAGCGGGGCCTGCTAACGTATCTAGATCGAGTCAACCACTCTTTGGGAGCGAAAAGGAGCATATGTTGGATTTAAGGCGAACCCAATTGCACATATACTTTCCTTTTGGGTTTGGTCGGCCCAAACTCTCTATCTTTTTTAATTACGTACCTTAAGTTATTATCTGCGCAATTATTATGTCAATTGGAGCTCTTATAGGATTATCACATATTTAAAAGTCGCCAAAAAATGAATTTGCTACAAAATTTAAGACTAAATCGGAGGCATTAATGTAAATTTGGGACTGAATTGATCTAAGGGACAAAAACTGCCGATTTTTTGAAAGTAAGGACCGAATTGATCATCTATGAAACACATGGACCGTTTTGGAATTATTGGACTAATTTTGATATTCTTAGACTTGTATAAAAACTTGTATAAAATGGATAAAAAATGGGATAAAAGTTAGGATAAAATTGGATAACCTAATATAAATAATTTAATATAAATATATTACAAACAAAAACTATTTTTTGTATAAAAAATATTTTCCATACTTAAAACATTTTTCAAAAACTATTTTTGGGTGGACTTATGTAGGTTCCTACTTAGGCTAAGAGCCTTCGGGTATTAGCCTAAGTGTTCTAGTCCGACACCCCAAACGCTCAATTTTGAGCAAAAATCTACCACTTTTGATTCTTGAAACGCGCTATTTTTTGCATAAATGATTAATATTTATTTACGGAAGTATTAAGCAACGACTATTTTCTATCACAAAACAATTTATATCTATATAAACAAATTATTAGAACCCGTAGGTAAACCGCGATTGAGCGGATCCTTAATACCGGGGTGCCTAACACCTTACCCGGGGGATCACCAGAACCCTTACCTAAACTCTACGTAGATTAAGTTTCTTTTAAAATAATCATAGAATAATTGTTTTAAATGAACCCGTTTCGACTCGGTTTTTCCTAATTTCCTAAAAATTAGGTGGCGACTCTAAAAATAAGCCCATTAGAGTACCATTACGTAGAACTATATTTTTTCCTTTTTCCCGGTACGATTGACAATTGTACTTCCCCGGGACACTTTCCTTTTTTAAATGAAACAAGTGCAAATACGAATCGGAAAAAATATGAAACGCTACACCAGCTGTAGCTGTGGGCTCCGACACTTGACCTTGGGCCGTATTAGCTCGAGTCCACACCATCTGTGAGAGAAGAGATAAGAGTCAGATACCAATTTGATCTTCACAGATATCAATTAGAATAAAGTAACACGAAAGAATGAAAGAAAGTGAGATTTCCTAAATGTCCTATAGCCTCTTGCAGATAAGTACGGAGGTCATCGTACCGATCCATGAGACTTTACTAAACACGCTCTTGTATTATAGACCGGGTAACCTAGATCTCCGATACCAACTTGTCACGACCTAATTTGACATAGGTCGTGTCGGCACTTACCTTTCCCACCTCCGTAAGCGAACCCTCAACCAAACGGTAAATAAGACATGAATAAATAATCGATCAAGCGGAAAGAATAAATACTTAAGTCTCACAATATTATATAACACAGAAATAGTGCGGAATAAAGAAAATACCCCCAGGGTCTAGTCTAATGTCATACAAGAGCTTCTAATGAAAATATACAAGTCTGGGATAATAATACATAAATCCGTCTATGTCTCAAAATAGTAAAATAAGACATAAAATGGGAAGAGTCTTCAAGGCAGCGAACGTCCGTGCTTACCCTGGAAACTCGGAACAATGCTGAAGAAGACGATCAGCCACGAGAGATGGAAGCAGAACCAACTTGATACTCTACATTCATAAAGGAATGCAGCAAGTGCAAGTCAATGCAATACAACGGTACTGGTAGGCATTATCGGCCGACTAAGCATAGCTAACACAATTCAGATAATAAAGCAAGATAGGCAGATAAACCAATATGTATAAGTCAAACATAATAGAAACTAAGTATGCGTCAACGCCTAAGTAGAGCATCTAATCCCAAATGATCCAAGTCTCAATATATCAAGTCTGAATCCAACATCACGAGTACAATATCAATCATCTCTAAATCAAGTCATGATGCAATGCAATGCAATAAAGTATGGATGCAATGCAATGCCATGCAAATGCTATGTACAAATGTACTCCGGATGAAAATATCGACATCTCGGTAGCACAACCCAGTGTGACTCGCGAAGTCTAAGTGCCACCCATCCTGGATCTTTTCCCAACAGACAGACGGGACCCTAGATCTTTGCCTATGGGGGGTTCTCACCGGTACCACTCTAGGGACCCGCGGAGTCCAGGCACTCACTCAATCTACGATTCCGGAACTAACATCGAATATCGAACTCTCACGTAACTATCATTTAAAAACCGAGCCCTGCTCATCACAGTGTTTCATCAAGTACCAACATTGTCTCAATAGTATATCATGAAGAATGAGAGTGCGTGCAATACATGTATCAACATCAATAATCATGCTCAATATCACAAGTACCAACAAAGGGGTACGCCAACAACATGTATAAGTCACAAGCACTACAGTGGGTACGCCAACAGTATCACAATCAATATGGAAAAATAGATTCCAATATCTACCAACGACACATGGCTTCAAGCCAACACAACAGAACAATCAATCATAACACAACGGGGTGGCTAGACCCAATCACCCAACAGGGCCCAACCTAAGATACTATCCAACCCAACTTCATACCTGAAGGTTGACATGCTTTCTGCAATGATAAAATCTAAATATATACTTTGCTATACGAAGTCTCACCAAGGGTAAGCCATAACCTACCTAGATGGCCGAACAACAAACACTAACGAATCACTCTTTCGCCTTCCCCTTCCGTTGAGCCTCAAGATCAATAAAGTCTAGGAATAATCGAAATCTAAATTTGAAATCATGAAGAATGATACTAATATTGCTATCTTTCAATTCAGGTCAAATCCAACCCTAGAATTTGGGGAAATGGGGCCCACAAGGTCAAAACGGGAAATTCGAAAGCAAAATATCAAATTAAGCACTAGGTGATCATAATCCAACAACTAATTGCTAATCTAACTCATGAAATCCCCTAATTTCGAAATTGAAGCAAAACCCCCAAATTTGGGTATAAACCCTAACTCTTTGATTCAAGAATTCTACTCTAATAATGGAATATAAATGATTAACAACCTTAGATTCATCAAAATCTAGCATAAACCCCATCAATTTCATCATTAATAAGCCTAGATAGAACATTCATCAAAACCCACTTTCATCATCCATTACTAAGGAGTTATTAAGGGAAGAGGGAATTTATGATGATTAGGATTAATGAAATAGTAAAAGGATTAGGAAAACTTACCACTAAGAATCTTCACTAAAAGTCTCCAAGAATAGATCCTAAGAGTTATATTTTCATAATGGTAATAAATGAAGGATTAAAGGCTTTTAACACTTCATTAATAATACTCACTGCCCGTCACCCGCTTTGGCGACGCTGGGACCGCCCCAGCGGAGACGCTCCAGCGGTCCCTTGACCGTTTCAGCGGTCAAGCCCAATTGGCTTAGACCGCTTTAGCGACAGGGTGACCACTCCAGCGGTACTGCTGTCGCGGTGCTGGTGCCGCCAAAGCAAGCACTAGACACTAGAAAATTCACCCAAGTTCACAATTCAATCGGATTTTTTGAATAATTCCCGAAGTCATCTGCTCATATACCATACACATAGACACACATAAAAACACGCTACGAACGCGCTCGTGGCATCGGAATTCCAACTGAGGTCTCGTTGATCGAGTCAACCCACGATACCTTAATTCCATTTTCCCAACCCAAGTCCTAAAATGCATCCGAGTGCATTGGGAACCGAACCAAATGCACATACAAGTTCTAATCGATCATCCGGGCCTCTTGAAATTGACGGATTTTCGAAAAAAGGTCCGTTTACCTGAAAGTCAACTTCAGGTCAACTATTTTTCACTTTAAGCTCATATTTCACAAAAAGTTGCCCGAATCCAATCTAGACACTTCGGGAAGTATGTTAATGGTCCCCTCGGGTCAAAAGTGAGCTAATCAATGCATGGGAATAGGAAAAAATGCCGGAAATACTATAACGACCAAACGGGCCGTTACACTTGTCCAATCCACCGATCTTGGTACCTCCTAGGCCTAGGAGCCCGTTGGTGCTATACTTGTCGGTATCAGATAATGCTTTTGGATGTGTGTTAGGACAACACGATGAATCCTGCAAGAAGGAACGCACAATTTACTAGTTGAGTAAGAAGTTCACCGCCTGTGAGGCAAGATACGCGCTAGTGGAAAAGACGTGTTGTACCTTGACGTGGGTAGCCCAAAAGTTGAGGCACTACAAGTCATCATACACTACTCACCTCATATCCAAGATGGATCCACTGAAATACATATTTCGCCAACCCATGCCTATATGGAAGTTGGCAAAATGGCAAATGCTATTGAGCAAATTCGACATTGTATACATAGCACAAAAGGCATTCAAAGGACAAGCATTGGCTGACTTACTGGCTGAAAGCCCAGTCGATGAAGATTTCGAACCACTTTGAACCCACTTCCCGTATGTAGGAGTATTGACGAAAGAAGAAAACATAGTCGAGCCCTATTTAGGGTGGAGATTATTCTTCGACGGTGTAGTTAATTACAAGGGTTCAGGAATCAGAGCAGTCTTGGTATCAGAAATTGAGAAACATTACTCGATGGCCACAAAACTCAAGTTCTGATGCACCAACAACATGGCGGAATACGAGGCTTGCATTCTAGGCCTTAGAATGTCTTTGGATATGGACATCTAGGAGCTATCGATCATAGGTGATTCAGCTATGCTAATCCACCAAGTACAAGGCGAGTGGACCACAAAGAACACCAAGATCTTGCTATTTGTGAACCTCGCACAGAAGTTGTGCAAGAAATTCACAAAGATTGAATTCAAACATACACCGAGGGCTCAAAATGAGATCGCTGATGCTCTGGCCACCATAGCATCCATGATACAACATCCAAAAAGCAGTCACATTGACCCATCAGAGATAAGTCTAAAAGAAGAACATGTTTATTATTCCTATGTGGAAGTAGAGGCTGATAGCAAGCCATGGTATATTGATATAAAGGTATATCTGGGAAAGGGAGAATATCTCGAGAACACCTCAAGCAACAAAAAGAAAACCATTCGAAGAATGGCCAATGGATTCTTCCTGAACAAAGAAATTCTCTACAAAAGAATGCCGAATTAAGGATCACTCTGGTGCGTGCATGCCACTGAGGCCACAAAATTATTGAAAGAGGTGCAAGTTGGAATCAGTAGACCTCACATGAAAGGGTTCGTTCTAGCTAAGAAAATTATTCGAGCAGGTTACTACTGGATGACAATAGAAAGCGATTGACACAAATTTGTGCAAAGATGAAATCAATGCCATATCTATGGAGATCTGATTAGAGTCCCACCGAGCAAACTCAACGTTATGAGCTCACCTTGGCCATTCGTCGCTTGGGACATGGACGTCATTGGGCCCATCGAGCCTGACGCCTCAAATGGACACCGATTCATCTTGGTCGACATCGATTACTTCACCAAATGGGCGCACGAATCATTAACAACAAGGTGTTAGCCGATTTCGTGCGAAACAACATCATACGTCGTTTCGGCACACCAGAGTCCATCATAATGCATAATGAAGCGAATCTGAACAGTCACCTGATAAAGGACATCTGTGAACAGTTCTAAATAACCCCTCGAAATTCAAATGCCTATCGACTACAAAAGAAATGGAGCTTTGAAGGCGACCAACAAGAATATTAAGAGGCTATTAAGGAAAATGATAGAGAACTACAAGTGTTGGCAGGAACAGTTGCCTTAAGCGTTCCTTGGATATCAAACAATAACTCGGACTTCAACAGGAGAAACTTTCTATTTGTTTGTCTATGGCACCGAAGCAGTCATACATGTCGAAGTAGAAATACTTTCACCAAGGATCATTCAGGAAGCAGAGTTAGACAACATAGAATAGGTCTGAAGTAGACACGAGTAACTGGCACTAAGCGACGAAAAGAGGATGGTTGCCGTGTGTCACGGTCAATTATACCAACAAAGAATGGCACACACTTTCAACAAGCGAGTAAGAGCTCGACTTTTCCAAATAGGACAAATGGTACTCAAGCGAGTGTTTCCGCACCAAGACGAGTACAAAGGGAAATATACACCTAACCAGCATGGTCTATACGTGGTCCGCAAGGTACTCTCCGGAGGAGCAGTGATACTAGTGGAAATGGACTGCCAACAGTGGCCCAAAGCAATCAACTCAGAAACAATCAGCTAGTACTACACGTGAAGACATGCTTTTCCAAGTTTGTAATAGGTATTTATTTGCTTGTAATCATTTTGTAATAGATAGAAAAAAATCAAATGATTTCCATGTAATATGAACTACGCAATGACCTGATTTCCCAAAGGTGGGATACGTAGGCAGTCCATTTGGGACCGGTCGCATTATTGGATAAATCATAAATCAATTACTTTTATTCCGAACTATGTTGACCTGATTCCTGCTGCGACAGGATACGTAGGCGCTCTTTGAGCTCAATCGTACTAAACAAAAAAACTAAGAAACACCTAGGCATAGAGATGAGATTTCAAGAAGAGCTTGGAAATAACACAAGAGTTCACCGCACATACTCAACTGGGGCACAATTTTTGAGAGGATCTCAAAAATTCCTTCAACAAATTTGGCTCGAGAGTCAGCTAGTCCAGACCCTCAAACTGGGACAAAATTTTTTAGAAGATCTCAAAATTTATGCCCTCAATAGTACAGCCTAAGAGCTAACCGACTCGACACCCTAAACTGGGGAAAAGTTTTCAGAGTGTCTCAAGATTCAGCGCAAGAGTTCGCCGAAGCAAGATTTAAACTGGGGAAGAATTTTTTAGAGGGTCTAAAAAATTCCACACAAGGGAGCTGAAGCTTCAACCATCAGACACAACAAAAGGGCAGAATCGTCCTCATTAATATTTACATGTCATGACAATGAACTTAAAAAAATTTCAAATTTACATCTTTTACAAACAAAGGGTTGAAACAATTTATGAAAAATAATTTATGTTAAGATAAATTATCCTTCAAAATACCGAACCCGAGAAGATCGGGCCAAGCCGATGAAGCTAGGACGCAACCGAAGACAACAACATAGATCAACTTTATAGGAAACTAACATTATTATGATGCAAATCTCCAGTGTCGTTAGGAGGACAACCATTTATCTAACTTTATTTGTTCATAACAGGTAAAGGCAACTTATCGGAGGAAGATTCGAACCACAACCAAGCCAAGAAAGATGTAAAAGGATTGAAATACCACAAGGGCAAATATCTTGCCAAAAGGGCTGAAAAAGGATTGAAATGCCACGAGGGCAAATACCTAGCAAAAAGGGCTGTAAAGGATCAAAATGCTACAAGTGCAAATATCTATCCAAATGGGCTATAAAGGATCAAAATGCCACAAGGGCAAATATCTAGCCGCAAGGGCTACAAAGGACAAAGGCCACAAGGGTAAACAATCGGGCCAAAAAGGTCATAAAGGATTAAAGAAAGACAATTTAACCAAAGGGGCCATATCTGTCATTTACATGCCAAAAGGGCCATTCATACCATACTGCAGAGAGGGCTATTCATATCATACTATCAAGAGGGCCATTCATACTTCCAAAAGGGCCATACCGCTAAGAGGGCCATATCGCCAAGTGGGCCATACCGCCAAAATGGCCATATCACCAAGAGGGCCATACCACTAAGAAGGCCATTCGTACTGCCAAAAGGACCATACTACTAAGAGGGCCATACCGCTAAGAGGTCCATTCGTACAAGCCACCAAGAGGGCCATTCAAAATAAACTACCAGGAGGGCCATTTATACAAATAATGATCGGAAGAGGTCCAGCAAAACAAACAGTGCCAAGAAGGTCACTTACTATTAAATAGTAGCCATTAAGGCCATTAAAACCATGCAGGGTGGTTAAGCAAAGACGTAGGGCCAATATGGTCATTTAGATTTAAGCGGTGCCAAAAAGATCACCCCACGGAGACGAAACAAAAAAGGTATAATCGAAACCGTGCCAGAATGACAGAAGTAGAACTAAAACCAAGAGATCAACCACGACGTTACCTAGCAGATGGAAATAGGCTAGCAACCATTGAGGAGAGGAGCATGCTGATCAAACTAGATCCAGACGCATGCGGAGCAAATATGAAACTTTTTCTTATGCAGCCGGTCGAGATAGGGTACCCGTGAGAGTCAAGCTCTCTAGCCAAGAATTGGAAGATCACTCCATCCTGTGCTCAGCTGCACGAATTTGATTTTGATTTCTTGTTTTACTTGCTTTCTTTTCAAAAACTCCAACAACCGGTCGGGCACACACTGGAAAAACATAAAGGCATTCCAGCATAAAGGATACCTTTTTCGTCCGATTGAATAGAACTAAGAGTGACTTAATTCCCAAAGACCAGGGATAATTAGGCGGACCCAATACCAGAGAGTTAGTCACACTCCAACAAACCACTCCTAGCTTCCCTATTTTGACACTGGTAAATTCAAAATTTGTTTGAACTTGCGTTTAGAAGTCTAATTGAGTCGAACTACAAATGGACTGAGTTCTCATATAGCCTGGATATGTAGGAAACCCAAAGACCAGGGTCCGGCCATATTTTAGAAGTACTTTAAAATTGGTCGACCGAAAATAAGGTTCGTCAAATTTTGATAATTAGGGATGGTCTTGATATCCCTGAACACCGAAGGGGCGGTTGCTGACACGTAATTTTTGACCTACAATAATTTTATTTAATTAATCAGAGTTCTTGGATCTCAAACGGAGTGAAATATGTATTTTTATAGACAAACATGATTTTTACAAAAAAAAAAAATTATAATGGTTTTCCATTTCATATGGAAAAATAATTTCAAATATATATTATAAGTCATTTAAAGTAATTTACATATTTTTCCGTTAATACTAAAGTATCTGTCAAAATTAATTCAAAATAGTTCAAAACAATTATGCAATTTGTTGTTTAACTTATTAGATATCAATTTGAAAAATATGTTACTACTTACTCTGTTAATTCAAGAAAATTGATTAATTAAATAAAATAATCAATTACATCTCAATTTTACAATTTTTGCATGACTATAATTGCAATTGACTCCAATTAGTTATGTATTAATTGTGGTTACAGTTGAAATAGTTAATTAATTGCTATGTGTTAATTGTGGCTATATTTGAAATGGACAATTGCATGATTAAGGTCAATTAGGGCGATAATTACAATAATTGGTCCTTTATGAATATTCGTTGTATTTTAAAAGGAATTAATTAGTTAACTAGTCTTGATTTTGGTCATGTTTGAAATATTTAAAGATCTTAAGTTTGGTTATTTGATAAATTGGTTATTTTGTTCCTCCATGTATACATGAATATATGTGTATATGCATATATATCATGTATATGTGAACAACAAGCCCTTTTTCTTTTCTTTTAGAATCGGGCCGAGCCCAACCCAAACGGCCAGTCCCAGCCCACCATCCAAATGACCCCTTTAATCTGATATATATGCATACAAAACGACCTCATTTGTCACTTTGTGAGAAGAGGGTTCGATGAAACTTAAGTTGCCTCCTTCTCCTCTCTCTCTCTTGCATCACTTCATTTCCGAAAATGGCAAAATCTCAGTCCAACTTAGTTTATTCAGTCAATGCTACACCATTTCAGGTAAGAGCATTGATTTCTCTTATCCCCTCTCACATGTTTCCACCGTGAATCCACCACAGAAGAGGTAAAACCCTTCTTCTCTCTCTTACTTTTTCTGTTCCAACAAGGACGAAACTCTTAATGGTTTTCGTCATTTTCTTTCTTATTGTTTCGGGCTGATTCACAAGGATTCAAGAGAATCCTTTGTAAATCAGTTTTTCCCATATCGAATTTGAACCAAATTTTAGGGCTTTCTGGGGTTCAATATAAAGAACCCCATATTTCACACCAACACACACAGAGATATACTCACAAAAAAAAATCGAATTACCTAGGGTTTTATCCTTTAGGTAGAGAACTTTAACTATTTGAGTTCTAGTAAAAAATTGAATTGTTATATTCTTTTATTTGTGGCTGACATTGGTGTTTGGAGCAAAAAGGATCCACCAACTCTGTTCTCGACTAAGGCTGCACTTAAAGAAGGCAAATAATCCTCCTTTTAGTTCTATTATTCCTTCATTTGCTTATGTTTGTATATTTGTTTAGTTTAGTTTAGTTATGTGTTTAGTTTTTTTAGGTGTAGTTACTAGAATGTTTATGTTACACCTCGTAGTTTCGTCCGTTCAGATTCGTTAGGTGTTAGTTGTCCTAATCGTGGAAACTGGAGTTACCTTCTAGGATATATAAGATTATATGTTCCCATATTATGGTTATGGGCGTTTAAGCCCATGAAATAAGCTATGGAAGGATTTGAGAACAAGCAATTTAAGGAATGGAGTTTGTTGGAACTTTGAGAAAACTTGGCAAAATTTTTGGACAGGATTTTGGTCCAACTTGGGAGAGGTATATCTCCTAGAATATTAGGAGTTCTGGTGTGTTTCTCTTATCCAAATTGAAGTTCATCGAGTCTAGTTTCCAACGCAACAAACCGTTCGTCATTGTGACATTGGAGTAAAAAATTATGGTTGTTTTAAGACAGACTGTCTGAGCCGAACATTTTGACGGACCAGTTTGACGGCCGCAGAACATTTTGATGCACCGCAGAAATTTCTGCAGCCATTCAAATTGCACCTTCCCTGCGTAAAACAGTCACAGTGAGCCATGTTTGACTGGGCAGTTCTACGGAGCATTTTGACAGCCCGTCAAAGTTGGCGCAGGATTGCCCGACAGGATTTTAAGTTATGCTTTATATATTTCATTCCACTTCATTTGTGCACTTTATTTCTTAAATCAGATCCAAGAGCTCTCCAAAAAACCCTCTCTTCAACTCCATAAACTAATCCAAGCTAAAATCCAAGGGAGATTAAAGATCAAGAGGCAAGAATCAAGATATCCATGTGTTAGAAGTCTTGCTAGGGTTAGTAGACTTTAGGAATTCTTTGGGTATAGAAGCTAGGTTTCCATATAAGTTGATATCTTGATCCAAAGCTCATTCTTGTGAGATAAAAGGTTTGTTTTCATGCTTATTTCATTTTATCAAGAATGCTTAGTTGTTGAACAACTTAGGTCGAAGGAGAAAGTAGAAGATGAGTTCTAAATGTAGTTTTTATGATGTTTTGGAGTAGTAAGCTAACTTGAGTTAAGATTCTTAGTATGATATGGATATAATCTTGTTATAGAAGGTAATAATGATGATGAGAAAGCTTTCTATGAAAAATTTGCAAAGGGTTGGTGTGAAGTTGTTAGTGTAAGTTGAATGTGAGAATCAATATGGAAGACTTAATGGAATGTGACTACGTGATTATGATATTGTAGATGTTATTATGGTTATTTGGGAGTTGTTTTGTAATATGGTGGAAGTCGACGAAATAGGCGAAATGCTGCCCAATTTTCGTTAACTCATGAATTGTCCTAGTTTGGATTTAAGAGTATCTTTAAGGCTTGACCAAGGTATGAATAATTATAAATGTAGATTTTCCAAGCTTTGTTGGTGAACGTTAAGTAGTTAAGAAGACAACGAGGTATGTAAGGATAACCCTTCTTTCATTAAGGCATGATCCCATTGATGTATACCTTCATGTGAAATCCATAGTATCTTGCGTGATGATTTCATTCCTAGAATCATTAAAGCTCATGATTTTGATATTCTCACAATACCATTGGTCCCATCCTATGATAGTTGATTCTCTAAGGAAGGATATAATGAAAATGATGATAATGTTGAGAACGTGTATGTGCTCCTATGTATATATATTTATCTATTAAAGTATGACTACTAAGAACACTGAGCTGATATGGCCGGGTATGATATCTATCGCGCGCACACCACTGCAGTTGGGTACGGATAATAATGAGCCTTGGTAGGGCTAGGTGCGTATAATACCGAACCTTATCATGGACGGGTATGTAAGACACCGAACCTCTATGGTCGGGTATGATACTACTACAAGTATAAATGTATGAAATGGAAGGTTCCCATTTTAAAGGGGATAAGTAAATATGATGAACAACTCTAGAGGTATAAATGGCTTCATTATCTCATGACCTCTCTATCTTATGTTATTTCTTACGTTTCTATTATGATGTTGATCATGCTTTACATACTCAGTACATTATTCGTACTGACATCCTTTTGTTTGCGGACGTTGTGTCATGCCCGCAGGTGGACAGGGAGATAGACTTGACCCATAGACTGCTTGTTAAGAGACTGCATAGAGGAGCTCCATTTGATTTGGAGCTGTAGCTTTTGGGTATTATTCTTTTGTGTATATAGGGGCATGGAGGGGTACTGTCCCGTCTTTATGATGAAGTTTCATACTCTTTTTAGAGGCTCGTAGACAGTCATGTATAGTAGATGTCTTTTGCCTTGTCAGCTCATGTTTTGGTATATTATTTTTTTAGCCTCGCTGCTTTGTGTATATGTGTGTGGGCATAGTTGTTGACATTGATATATAAAAGTGTTTTAGCCGTTGGAAATGGTATTATTAAGGTATAGAATTGTTAATAGGCCATGTGGCTCACCTAGATATGAATGTGAATGTACGATGAGAGGTGCCCGGTGGGTTAGCTCCGGGTGCCCGTCATGACTCTCCGGTTGGGTTGTGACAGTTTATGAATGATTAGTTTTTTAGGTGTAGTTATTAGTATGTCTAATTATGTGCTTATCTGAAATTGATCAGTCCATAGTTAGTCATATGCCATAATAAATAGATGCTTGATTCATGATTAGCTTATTGATTCAAATGAGATATCTACCTAGATTATTTGACTGTCACTTATGTGTGCATTTGTGAAAAGGTTCATTTGCAAGTGGATTTGCTTGTGTCTTGGTTTAGTTGTACCCCTATTGAAATACTGTTTTGTTTGTGTTTCTCATCTAATTTTGATAAGCGAGTCTAGACATGGGCATGCCATATATGTGTTAATATGATCTATGATTTGACCAAGTGATCTTGTTTTAAGTTCAGTTTGAGTCTTGTGCATGCACATATGCTATCTTTCCTTAGTCTTTACATTAAGTCATTCATGATGTTTGGTCACATGTTCACTCTGTTGCCCTTATATCAAATTTATCCCTCTATATATGTAAGCATATGAGTCATCTAGCTTAGATTTAACTTAAGATATGTTTAATGGAAAATAATCATAAAAATGGGAAAGAAGATCTATTTAAGTTACTTAAAGGTAAAAGATTGAGAGGTTGTCACTTGGGAATGACAAGGCAGAGATGTGACTTACCTAGGGCTAGAAAGAAGTAAGGAAAGGCTTTGAGTTTACCAAAACACAGCCCAGTACTATACTACTAATTTCAAGCTGCTTGGGTTCCTTCATATTGAGTCCTGTCTCATAGGACCCTTTGAGACCCTGATGAAGAGGAAAAAGAGGCCCTGTGTAAAAAAAAAAAAAAAAAGAAAAAAAAAAGGTAATTTGTTGGGTGAAATGGTGAGGTCCAAGTTTTAAGGGCAAGAACTGCACTTGTTTGGTTCTATGTTTCTTGGCCTGCTGTATGCATTCTGCTCTTGGTATTCTGGATATTACAAAGGTCATTTCCATGTTTTGTTATCTGTGTGCTTGACCTGAAAGATGATAGTTCCTATTTTTAATAACTACTTGAGTCTTTCTTATTGATCATGTATGACCCTACTACTATAATACTTACGATTCTTTATGGATATCCATATAGTTATATTGACACTGCCATTTATGTAAAATGTAATTGTTTGCTGAGTTTGTTTGAAATAAAAGTCATATGGAAGGTGATTCATATAGTTAGCTGATAAGATGGCTGTGTATTTAAGTTTGAGTCTTGGCATATCCCTTCACTTCATTCCCTTTGATTTCATATGCTGTTTGAAAGAGTATGTGTATTGTTCTAAGATTTTCTTTTGATATTTAGATTAAACAACTAGCCTATATAACCTATTGTGGTTTTCTGCTTTGCTTTGATCCATTTTTCTTGTCTTTATAATTTGTATGTTGCCTCATACCTCAATATAGGATCCTATAATGACATTACTTTTTTTTTTTTTTTAAGATTTTGGCTTATTTTGAAGTAGAATACTCATGCCTTAGCTTGAATAAGTGGTAACTAATTTAACGAGTTTATATGGTGTTAAGTCTTTCATATCTCACCTAGTGGAGTTGTCGTTGTGCTGTTCTTTATGGTTATGTTGGATACTGCGGTCAGGATTAAGTCCTTTTAGTTAAAATCTCACTTATTTGAATCCGATCTTAAAAAGAGGGTTAAAACTTTGAACATATGCATAAAAAGAATTTTTCGCTTAAAGGGGCTGTTAGAGGGTTAATTGAAGTGCTAAAACCATGTTGTTATTGCATAATATACCTAGGATATATGAAATATACACAATTTTAACATGCCTTGTATATATATATAAAGTGGTATATCTTGTATACCGATGGAATATCTTTAGCATTTGGTTAAAAACTTTGTGGATAATGTTTTGGGCCTGCTTCCTTTATCTGTTAATAAAATGGGCTTACCACTTTTGTTTTGTTCATCCTCATTATTGAATTGGGCTTTATCTCTTTATGCTGTCTTATCTGGGCTAGTGCTTTCTGAGTTCCTTTGTTGTTTGGGCCTTTATCTTTTATTTTTATCTTACTAAATGAAAAAGATATAGTTGACATATATATACGTATACATGCCTATATAATTGTGCTTTCTTCCTTAAACTCTTGTTAATAAATTTACTAAGTCTAGGTGCTGTCTAACCCCCATTTTCCTTTTCTCTTGCCATTGTTTGCATGGAAAACACGTGTCACTTGGGCCTATTCTCGAACCTGTGTTGGGCAAAAGGGCCAACCAATTTCTTTTATCGAGTCCAGGTGAAGTGAATGCATAGAATGCCAACCATGGGTGAAAATGACAACTTGTAACAACCTATTTGGTCGTTATAGCACTTTTGACCCATTTTCCCTCAGCCATATTAGTATGATTTTGACCCGCGGGGATGGGTGCTATGGTTTCTGAGGTGATCGGGTGAGTTATACGATGAGCTTTGTGAATTTAAGCTTTAAAGTGATAAACGTTTGACCAATAGTTGACTTTTGGGTAAAAAGACCTTTTTTGGAATTTCTTAATTCTAAGAGGTCTGGAGGGTCGTTGTGACTTAGTGGGGTGTTAGGTTCGGTTCCAAGGCACATGTGAGCGTTTCGAGTTATTGGTTAGAAATTTAGTATTTGGCCATTGGGTGTTTACCAGGTCAAACAGACCTCCGTTGGGAATTTTGAGACCGCGCGTGAGTTTGTAGCATGTTTTTATGGGTGAATGCATGCCTGGTTTGTATCTAGGTGGTCTTGGGTGATTGTCAGATTTCGAGATTATGTTTGTGAAAAACCAGAAAATTCTGGTGTCTGGTATCCGCTGTAGCGGCACCAGATCTGCCATAACGAGGTATGGTTCGCTATAGCACAATAGAGGAAAGTGAGAGGGGTGCCACAATGGACAAGAATGTGGAGGATGCGTGACAGCAGGGACTGGTCTCACTGGAGCGAGCCTGCGTAGTGGACTAGTGACCGCTGCAGCGAGTTGACGTGTTCCAAAAACTAATAAATTCTAGGTGAAAACGCTTCACTCTCTATCACTTCATTTATTACTTCCAAAGCAATTTTGAAGAAAATTGAAGAGTTCTTGGTTGATTCTTTCTTGTGATAAGTCTCCTAACCTAGAATTCATTACCTTATCTTCCCTAAGCTTTAATCCATGCTAGATATTCATTAGAATCTAAGAGGAAAGATGGGTTTTGATGTATATTTCATTATTTGAGTTAAAGTCTTTCTAATTGAGAATTGTTGGTAGATTTGGCTAATCTAAGTATGGAAATGATGATTTATTAACTAATCGTCTTGAATCTTCCATTATTGTTGATCAAATTAAAGATTGAAAGTTAGGGTTTATACCAAAATTGGGGTTTTTACCTAAATAATGAAATTGCCTCATTATTGAGTTATTTTAGCACTTAATTAGTAGGATTGAACTCCTAGAATGTTGAATGGCATATTTCACTTTCAAAATACACGTTTTACCCTTGTGGGCCCGTTTCCCCCTTTCTCCATAGTTGAATTTGATTCAAAAGATAAGTATAGCCATATGGATGTTGTTTTTCATTGTTTCTAATCTAGAGCTCGATTATGAATTGACTTTGAGTATTTGGAGGCGCTACAGAAGGGCAAGGCAAAGGTGTGATTGTTCGTGGCTCCCGCTCAGCTACCAGGTAGGTTACAACTTACTTTATAGTTAGACTTCGATTAGCGAAACATATGTAGAGTTAGTGATTGTTGGAGAAATCATGTTACACCTTTGGAAATGAAGTTGGGATGGATTACTTTGGTTGGTACTGTTATTTGACTATGGCTTGTTGCCTCATTGTGATCTATTGGCTTGTTGCCACATTTGTGATACTAAACTTGATATTGATAGATTGTCATGATATGTGTCCATGGGTGGCACTGTTGATATTGATAGATTCTTGAGATATGTGTTCATGTGTGGCACCGTTGATATTGATAGATCCTTATGATACGTGTCCATGTGTGGCTTCATTGATATTGATAGATTCTTGTGATATGTGTCCATGTGTGGCCCCGTTGATATTGATAGATTCTTGTGATATGTGTCCATGTGTCGCACCGTTGATAATGATAGATTCTCTTGGCATTGATATCATTCATGCATTCATACTCATATATTTGGATCGAGTTGCGCCGCAACATATATTGGATCGGGTTGTTCACCGCAACATATATTAAACCTATTTTGGACCGGGTTACATATTCCACAACACACACACACACACACACACACATATATATATATATATATATATATATATATATATATATATATATATATATGTATTGGATCGGACATTGCGCTGCAACAGGTACATGGACTTCGCGGGTCCTTCATGGGTTATGACTATCGAGGCGTGGTGGTAATTTGCCCGGAGCGTGTGTGTATCATTGTATTGCATATGCATTCATCATTATCATCTCATTTGCACCCTTTGATCGGATTCGTGGATTGTACTTGTGGTTGTGATTACTTGAGGAATTGTGGGAATCTTGGTAGACTTGTGTGTAGATGCTTCACCATAGGCTATGATCCGGTTGTTGATATTTCTGGACTTGTGATACTATTTTGGACTGTGTTGATTGATACTTGATTGTGAGCATGATTATCTTCTAGTCACCTTTTTTTATCTATGTTAGCTAACTGTTGTCGGCCTATGATACCTACAAGTACATAGTGTTTTACCTTACTGCATTATTTTTGAGTGCAGAGTACGTGACAAGGTCGACTACCTCTCCTCATGGCTGATTTCCCGAGGCTTTGCTGACGAGCATCTAAGGTGAGAACATGGATGGATCCGAAGCCCTTATGCCTCTTCTTCGCTACTTGTCTTATTTTGACATTCTGAGACAGTATTCCATTTTCATACTTGTAGTATTTGTAGTGGTGGCTCTTATACAACCTTAGACCAGATTCCTTGGGATTGTTGTATTATTTTCCGCACTTATTCACTTATCCTTATTATTATATACATTTGAGACTTATATTTTTGTTGTCTTGATTACTTTATTGTGGTTGAATGAATGATTGGGAAAGGGTTCGCCTACTGAGGTGGAAAATGGTAGGTGACCGCACGTTGCCCGATTTGGGACGTGACACAACTAGTGGGCTTTGGTAGGCCTACTAGCCTAAACCTTCTCCTTTTATTTTCTTATATATATATATATAAAAAGATACTTGTGAATATTGGGACAAGAATGTGTTAGAACCTAGGAAGTTCACGAAGAAAGTTAAGCATTTTCTCAAATGATTTTCTACTAACTGAATACGGTTAAGTTAACCAGCGCATGAAACTGACAAAAACATTTGGATTTTGTGATGTCTTTGGAAGTATTTTAACACTGAAAAGTCAGAAATATATGCACGTATAAATAGATTTTGAGCGAGCAAATTGGATTCATTTTTAGGCTCTTAGCCTACAAAAAGTCTGGAAAACAAATGAATCATTTTGGGAAACAAGATGAAACGGACCTAACTGTTTTTAGGCCTTATTTGAAGATTGAACTTGGGCCGATTTTCTTTGAATATATTGATTTCTGAAAAAATATGTAACTAAAGAGGACTTTTCAAATTTATATTGACTTAAGGTTGTTTTAAAACCTTTTGGGCCCAAAGCCCAAACCTTAAGGCAATAAAACAAGAGGAGATACATTTGGACCTTGGTTTGAAGTAAGTTGGCTTTGGAAGGATATGGTTGACCTTAAAATGGGCTAAGATGATTAAAATAAGCAAAATCATATTTTGTATACTTGTAAACCTATGCTATTTTCCTAGAGTGAATATACTTAATTTTTTATAAAAATATAACTTATAAGGACTAAAGTCATGGCATTGGATCAAGTGTGTCTGGAAATGAAATGACTTCCACACTTATAAACTTTTTTCCAAATAAAGAAAAAACAAACTCCTTTTCCTTAAAGATTTTTCCAAAAAGGAATTATGATATGACATGACAGTTTTGCAAGAAACAAAACATTTTAGCAAGTAATCACAGTTAATCACACATTGAAGCTCGAAGGTCAACTGTATTCTACGGATCCTTAATACTAGGGTGCTTAAAACTTTCCCTAGGGGATCACCAGAACCCGTACAGTCACAAGGAAAGAGGTGCCCGAGCCCGCTACTGGGGCCAACACGAGAGGACGAGGACAGGCGAGAGTCCGTGGCCAGGACAGGGCCCCTACGGCTGGACTGAGCCTAGCACAATCAGCTTCCCTAGAGCATGTGCCGGAGCGACAGCCAGCGAGGGATCAGGCAGCCGGGGGAGGTGTGGGGCCAACCCGGACACACCCCGAGGTCATGTTTGACCCAGTATTATTGGACAACATGGCCCATATCCTCCTTCATCTTGATACCAAGTAGGTTGTGGGCGGTACCACTATTCCAGGTGGTTTCTAGACTAGAGCAGGAGTACAGACTCTTGAGCAGGGGCAGACTATGTGGATACAGCCCGCTACTGCCATGTCCCTATGTATTGATGGTATACTCGCCCCTGAGGGTGTTTTCAGGCCAGTAACGGCCCAGGTTTTGACAGTTAGAGATAAGGATCTTATCACCAAATTTTTGTAGATGGAGCTGCCAAAGTTCTTCGGCATGCCTAGCGAGGATACATACGAGTTTATTATGGATATGCATAAGATGCTTTACAAGATGAACATCGTGGAGTCTCACGGTGTGAATTATGTGTCCTTTCAGTTTCACGGAGACGCGAAGACGTGATGGAGGTATTTTATTGAGGGCAGACCCGTTGGTGCACCACCACTCACCTGGGCACAGTTCCTGTTATGGTTTACTTTTACGTGGGTGCATAAAGGCTACTAAGAGGTTGTTGGTGCTCTAAATGGATTATAGTATTTTTAGAGTTTCCACCTAATTTATTTAAGAAAAATTAAGAAATTCGGGTTAAAAGGGTTTATCAAAACAAGAGAAAAATTCTTTTAGACCAGAGTTCGAGGTAAGGGTTCTAGTGATCCACTAGGGAAGGTTTTAAGCACCCTAGTAATAAGGATCCGTAGAATACGGTTGACCAACGAGCTTCAATGTATGATTATTGTATTTACTTGCTTAAAGGTGTTTACTTTATCGCAAAATGTCACTCTTTTAAAAATTCCGGCAAAATGTCCCCTTCAAAATCGGTATAAGGGTTCAATTCACTTTATTTCCGGACCAAGACACACTCGGGATTTCTCTGTCATGACCCATTTTAGCCTAGGTCATGCGGGCACCTACTTTTCCCATCTTAGTAGGCGAACCCTTAGCTCAACATTCACAATAATAGAAAATAGCGGAAGAAAGTAAAATAACGTATGTCTCACAATATAATATAATGTTAACATGCGCGGAAGTAAATGAAATTAACCCTACTATCTTGTCTGGTCATACAAGAGCTCTAAATGCGAATACTAAAGTCCGAATAATAATACATAAGTAGTCTCAAATCATGTCTCTGAATGGAAAGCATGTAACGACCCACCTGGTCGTTATAGTGATTTTGACCTAATTACCCATGTTGACCTTTCCCCAAGTAGCATTAGTAGGATACAAGACTTAATAAAGTCATTGGTTTGGTTCCCATAAGGTTCGAGTGTAAATCGAGTCATTCATGGAGAAACTAGTTAAGTTGACGAGTTAGAGTTGACCACAGTCAACTGCGTGTTAGGATTACTCTATGTCATTGTTTTGGAAGTTCCAACATGTTATTATGATGATTTTGAGCTTGTCCACAAGTTTTGGTGAGGTTCGAAACAGTTTCAGATGCGTTTGGGTTTTGTCGCGCTAGTATTCGGTATTTTTGCCGGAGGTTTGTGGATAGAAACGGCTCTAAATTGAGCATCTGACCTTTTTTTTAAGTGAGCTTTGAACCATTACATCCTTATCAAAATTACAAAGGTATAGAAAAAAGAACCGTCGCGTTTGACCTCCCTATGAGGGAGTTATGCCCATTTTAGTGCAGCCTGTTCCAGCTAGCCACTGGCAGCGACCAAAGGGCCACTATAGCGGGGCCGCTGTAGCGGACATGGTGACTAATATAGCCACCGACGGGGGCAGAATACCCTATTTTTATATTTTAACTCCAAACCATTATTCCCAAGACCCCAAAGTCAGTTTTCAAGAGAGAATGAGGCAAAATTCATCCCATTCATTGATCAAAGCATCTTGGAGGGTAAGTATCCACCTTTATTTGTTCCTTTTTCCTTTCTTCTTCAAGCTCCATGATTAGTTTAAGGTCCATCAATGGTGGGTGAAAATCCTAAAACCCTAGAATTAGTAAACCCTTAAATAATTGGTGGGTTGTTGATTTTATTGTTGATTAATCATCTAGGAGTATGTATTATCACTTTCTAGGAAAGGAATTTGATTTCTTATGGTTGAAATTTCATGTTGAGACTAGGGTTCTAATAAAAATATAAGTTTTTTCTAAAATCTATTAGAAAGGGTAAAATTGATTAGAAACCCATGAATTGAAGGTTAATGATTGTAGATAGAGAAGTTATGACAAATTCACCATTAAATGATGGTTTCATCCATTGAAAAGGGTAGAAGTAAGTGGGTCTTCTTCCCCAAATTGTTGTTCTTGTTTAAATACATGTCTTGTTGCTTACTTAGAATCATATTGTTAGACTTTGACCGTTATGAGGCGCTTTGGAAATAGAAGGCTCGTGTGGAGTAGTTCGTGGCTCTTGTTCTGCATTCGAGGTAGGTTATGGCTTACTTTAGTTATACTTTGATTAGTGGAACGTATGTATTGTATAGAATTGATGGGAGAAAGCATGATTAGGTCTTCAGACATGGTGTTTTGGTCGAATATTTTCTAGGTTGGTATGACTTCTGACTTTGTGGGTTCGTAGTCGTTACTTTATGTACTGAAAGATGAGGTGTTACTGTGGCGATTCGGGATGGATTTCTATTTAGTTGATTGTTGTTGATGGTAGCTTGTTGCCCTATTATTGTGATTAGACTTATTGCCTAAATTGCCATGTTGTACTCAGTTCTCTCTTATTGTGACATATAATATCAGAGAAAGGAAGGATGATGAGTTTAGGCTTGAATTGTGATATAAACTAATGACAGTACGTAGATGAAAACTTGATGTATGATTGCTGTTGATGATAATATATAGAAAAGTGGAGCTTCTTGGTGATACAAGACTGAGTTGTGAGGCGTACTTGCTACATGTTGAAGGAAAGAGGGACATAGACTATTATGTTGGTTGAGATGATTGTATGATTCATTTCATGGCTGAGTTGATCCAACTCTTGATATGACTTGTGGCTTTTGCGACTTGTACCTTCACTGTTGCTTATTGGCTTGTATTGATTTATCACGTTTACACTCATTTATGCATTTATACACTCATGTATGATGGAAATGGTTTGGAAGACTTGTGGCATGATGCCTTGTGTTTGACATTGATATTGCTGATTGTTCATAGTCCATACATACTAATGAACTGAAATACATTGAGACATACATTGTGATGTGAAATGGTGCAGAAGTTAATATAATCTTCTTGATGAACTTGTTATACAAATTGATAACAATTGTGGTGCGAAGCTATTATGATCTTCTCGATGAAAATAATATACTACTTTATAATTTCTCATTAAAGGGATGTAACAGTGTTTCTCGTATAATCGAGTGGCTCTATGTCCGAGGCTCTTTCCGGAATGGACGGTGTATAAGCTCGAGTCCGAGGTAAATTTCGGGCGGAAGGCAATAAGTGTCTCGGGTCCGAGGAGTATTCCGGAATGAGTGATACATGATGTGGATCCGTGACCGAGGTTCTTTCCGAGGCGAAGGATTTATGGCTCGGGTCCGAGGAGTGTTTCGGAACGAGTGGTAATTGGACACCATGGGTCCACTGCAGGTCATGACTACTGAGCTATGACATCAGTAGCATGTGTGTACAATGTGTATTTGGCCAGGGCATTGCATTACATTGCATTGCACGTCATCATATTTTGCATTGCACATCATTATGTTTTATTCTACATTATTATATCGCTTGTTGTTTCTGATTTTGGTATGTTTGCTGAAACGGCTGATGTGGTATTGATATGATCATTGACTGAGTTAAATTGTGGATTAGTGACTCTATCTAGGGAAGGAACTTGGGCTTGTGATTATCAGGTGAGATTATTGAAATTTGACAGACTCGTGGGTTATAAGCTCCATCTTAGGTTGTGACTCTGTTAGGGATATTCTGTGACTTAGATGTGAGTATTAAGTGCCTATCTATTTACACTGTTGATTTTATGCTTATATACGTGAACTAATCTTAGTCGGCCTATGATGCTTACTGGTACATAGTATTTGTACTGATACTACCTTGCTGCACCCTTTTTGAGTGCAGATTGTGTTCCAGAGATTTCATCTAGATTACATCTCTAGCTTGAAGCTAGTTTGCTTGATCAGATTCGAAGGTGAGCTTCTATCCATGCCATACAACCTGAAGATCTCTCTTTCCAGATGTCTATTTTTATTGCAGATATTGTTTGTTATTATAATTGAGATATACTTCATTCTTTAGACATTGTTAGTTAGAGTCCTTGTACGATGACTTTTCAGATCTTGGGGGTGTAATAGTTAAGACTTCCACACTTATATTATCTATCAATTATGAATTGTTTTATTTATTCATTCATTCATTTCTCTATCGACTGTTAATAAATGATTAAAGAAGTTGAAATTGGCTAATGATTAATGGGTTAATGGATAAGGGTCCGCCTACTAGTGATAATAAGATAGGTGCCCGCACGACCGATAATTAGGGTTGTGACAAAGCAAGACATAAGTAATAGAAGAGTCTTTGAGGTCAGCGGACGCCCTACTCACCCTGGAAAACTCAAATGGAAGCTGAAGAGTCGCTCAGCCACAAGTCAGAGAAGTAGATCCAACCTGATACTTTGCATTCATAAAAGAATTCAGCAAGTGCAGGTCAGTACAAACAACAATAATGGTAAGCATCATCGGCTGACTAAGCATAGTTAACACAATTCAGAAAATAAAGCAGATAAGCAAAAAAAAAAAAAAATCAAGCATGGGACAACATAATCGCAACCGAATATCCGTCATCACCTATGTAAAAATCTAAAACCCAATATGATAAGTCCGAGTATACCCGATCCAATTTGATAACCACAATAGAATCGACACAATCCAATCATCACAACAAAAACATCACAATCCAACCATCA
The DNA here is from genome assembly GCF_019175385.1 of Lycium barbarum. Taxonomy (NCBI): domain Eukaryota; kingdom Viridiplantae; phylum Streptophyta; class Magnoliopsida; order Solanales; family Solanaceae; genus Lycium; species Lycium barbarum. The sequence goes on from NC_083340.1 coordinate 58,352,858, forward strand.
CCACACTCAATCAAGTAATAATGCAATGCATTGCAATAATGGTATGAATGCGATGTCGTGCTATGCAAATGAGGCCTACACATGTACTCCGGACGAAAATATAGACGTCTCGGTAGCACAACCCAGTGTGACTCGCAAAGTCTAAATGTCGCCTGTCCCAAATCTTTTCCCAATAGACAGACGGGACCCTGGCTAATTGATCACAGGGGGAGTCTTACCTGCACCACCCTGGGGGACCCGCGGAGTCTATGCACTAAAAATTATTCTAGGATAACATCGGAATCGGCCATGCAACAACGATGCCCGAATATAACCATCGGACATCGGCCTCCTCACAGTCACTTAAAAGGCTGTCAAATATCAGTTTCACAAATCAACGATTCTGGAATTGAACCTCGGACATCGGCCTTCTCACAATCACTCAAGTAAAAGAGTTTATCAAATAGCAATTTCATAGAAACAACGATTCCGGAATGGATCTTCGGACATCGGCCTTTTCACATTCACTAAAGTAAAGGAGTTTATCAAATATCAGTTTTGCTCAATCAACTATACCAGATCATTATCGGCTATCGGCCATGTATGAATATGAGAGAATGTGTGCAATGCATATGTCAATAATCAACAATCAGGTTTAATATCACAAGTACCATAACGAGGTATTCCAGCAACGCATCACATCACAATACCAACAATGGGTATGCCAATATATATCAAGTCAAGTACCAACAGTGGGTACGCCAACATATATCAGTAACTCAAGTACCAACAGTGGGTACACCAACATATATCGAGCACAAATACTAACAACGGTATGTCCATTCTATCCAAATCAGGACGACAAGCATGACTCGATATCTATCAACTACACATGGCATCAAGCCAACATAATTAATCAATCAAACACACATAACGGGGTGGCTAGTCCCAACACACATCAGGGCCCAACCTAAGACAATTTGGTTCCCAACTTCATACCCGAAGGTTCACATGCTATCTCTGACCTCAAAATCTAAATATGTGATTAACTATACGAAGTCTCATCAAAAGTAAACGATAACCTACCTGGACTGCCGAACCGCAACACCAACAAGTCACTCTATTGCCTTGCGCTTCCTCTGAAGCTCAGAACCAAAGTAGTCTAAGCATAATTAAATTCTATATTAGAATTCATGAAGAATGATACTAAGATTGATATGATATCAACTAGGTCCATTTTAACCCTAGAAATTGGGAAAACGGGTCCACAAGGTCAAAACGGAAAATTCACGGGCGAAATACCAAATTAAGTACTAGGGAATCATATCCTAACCATTAATTGTTGATTTAACTCAAGAATTGGTCTAAATATGATTTTAAGTAAAAACCCCCAAATTTTGTATAAACCCTAAGTCTCCAAATCCGAAATTCAATGTTAAAAGTGGAAGATATATGATCAATAAGCTTAGATTCATCAACTTTTAGCATTAATATCATCAATTTATCATACATGACCCTAAGGAAAAGTTTCCCAAAACCCTCCTACAAATTCCATCTCAAGGGAAATGTTAAAGGGAAGGGAAGAATCTAGAATGATTGTGATTAAGGAAGAGTAAAGGATTAGGCAAAGTTTACCTCAAAGAATTTCTTCAATTTATCTCCAAGAACAGTTTCTCTAAGCTCCAATATCGAGATATGAAATAATGAGGGTCTAAAACTTATTTAAGACACATTTAATGAAATATAACTGACCGTCACTGCCACAGCGGTTGGAATGCCGCTACGGCAGCTGGGATACCACCACAGCGGTATGGCTCCTATTACACATTACCGCCCCAGCGGTCATCACACCGCCACAGTGGTGACGCTGGGGTGGCTCTGGTGCCGCCATTGCGGGCATCAGACACCAGAATTTCCATAATTTTCTAAGTCCTCAATTGGATTTTTGGGTAATTCCTGCGGCCATTTGATCACAACCCGACCACCTAAACCCATACAAAAATGCGCTGCGAACGCACTAGCGGTCTCAAAATTTCCAATAGAGGCCTCGTTGACCGAGTCAACCCTCGATGCCTAATTCTAATCTCCCATCCTATGTCCCGAAATGCATCCGAATGCATAGGGAATCGAACCAAATACATATATAGGTTCTAAACAACCATCCGGACCTTTCGGAATCGACAAAACTCTGAAAAAATCCGTTTGCCCAAAAGTAAACTTCAGGTCATCCCTTTTTACTTAATGCCCATATTTTTACCAAAGTTTCCCGAATTCGGTCTAGATACCTCGGGAAGCGTATCAACGGTCCCCTCGGTCAAAAGGGAGCTAATCAATGCTCCAGAGCGGGCGAAAATGCCGAAAGAACTATAACGACCATACGGGTCGTTACATTCTCCCAAGTACAATCACTACTATTTTGGTCCTAATAAAACGAGTTTAGTTCTTATAGTGATATACCTTACTTAAACCAACATATACAAGTTCCTTTATACTCAAAGTATACAGGACTTTATATACCTGGTGTATTCAGGTGTATCCTTAGTATATTTACCTAGAAATTCACACTTAGACTTAGAGGAAGATATATACTATTCTAACAAGTGACAACCTATCATGTAAATCACAATATCACCTCATTGTTAAAGTATTACACTATGCGGGTCTTTAACTTGATTCATACTAAGTATAGATGCTCAAAAAGACATCAACAGGGCCAAAGAGAAGCAATGCTGCAAGGTTTCCATGAGTTAATTATGATTATGAACTTTAGCACACATATGAGATGAATTCAAAGACATTACAATAGGCCTAACACTTAAATCTCAGCTTTTAATCAATACACAAGTATATGCGGGCTTAAGGGATTTGTTTTTAAAAAAAAACATGCTTATTTAATGTAACTATAAGATGATAGGATGACAAGATGCTAACCACACCATAGCAAGCAATCCTGTATACCTAAATAACCCTACATGAATCTAATAACAATAAGGTAGGCATGCTATACTCATTTATCAATTGACATGCCCTAAGTCCAATATTAGTTTACAAAGATTTCCCCTTAACCAACACTATTGCATATCAGACTAAACAATCCATAGACAGATCTTATACTAGCCACAAACAAACTGCAAACCTCAATACCAATCTGCTAATCCTACATACATGAACATATCAACACAGGATGCACTAATAGGTTTGAACATAGGCATATAACACAGACCAACACATGAACTTATGCTTTAATCTTATTTAACAGCATAATAGAGACTTGATTCATTAGAAACATAGCAGAAATGTAGTTGAATAGGATCTAAGATTAACAACAGACCAATCAGGAGTTAAACAAAGCAAATTACTGACCATTCATTCCGCATAATGATCCTAAATCAAACAAGGAACTACGCCACATACAAGCAGAAGTTGAATATTTATAAACATAATTAGACTTGATACCTGAAGGATACACTAAGCAAGGTTAACGATTAGCATATGCTAACCTAACTTAAACTAATAATATTGTAACTAACACATGGTTTTAATCAACAATGCATCATATACTATATTAAACACCATTAGCACGCAAATAAATACATACTACTTATGCTAAACAAGTAATCAACTAGAAGCATCTAAGACATAAACAAATCATACTACCTCTAACAAACAAGCAACAAAAGCAAAGAAAAATTAAAAATGCTTAAAAGAAGAAAGATTACCTCTCTTGAGCACAACCTTGGTCGAGAATGGACTTGAAGAATATTTCTTGATCCTCCACACTCAGCCACACACAAGAACAACAATTAAAACCTTTAAAACTTTAACTAAAATGAAATAAGTAAAGGTCTAAGAAATAGCTAGGTAATTCAATTTTTTGAGTATTTATGATATTTCAGTATGCTCAAGGTTGTTTGAAATGTGGACAATGGGGTTCTTTATATAGAACCCCCAATTCTCAAAACTCTAGCTCGAAATCGATATGGGATTATTTGCAATTTTCATAATTGCTATCTCAAACAACGAATCAATGGTCGAGGTCCATATAAACAAACCAATGAAAAGCGAGGATTCAAATAAGGGTAAAACAAAATCCATTAAGGATTTGTACCCTTTTGAACATTAAAATGCAGAAAAACAAAGGGGAGAGAGGATTAATACCTTTGTTTTTGTGGTGTAACGATGGATTTGGTTGAGAAATGGCAGAGCAATAAGTGCTCTTGCCATTCTTGCCTATACCAAGTCTAGTAGATGTCGTGGGCCCTCATTTTTTACCGTTTCCTGCAACGTATGACGTAGGAGAGAGAGAGGGAGGGAAAAGGGGGTGACTAGGGCTCCTCAAAGAGGAACCCTCTTCTACGCTCTAAAGGTTCGTTTCGTATGAATCAAAGGAGGAAAGGAAGTATTACCTCTTTATGCTTAGAATGGGCCGGGTCAGGTCCTTGATGGACTGGGTCTGGCAGAAAAAAATAAAGAGGGAGGGGAGGCTTCGTATATGCACTCATATACACATGCTATACATACACACATGTATATTTGTGTGTGTGTGTGTGTTTATGTATATATATATATATATATATATATATATATATATATATATATATATATGGGAAGGACTTGACACTATTTTAATAAATGGCCATGATTAAGAAAATCAATTAGTGTAAACTCCTTAATTATGGTCAAAACATAATTAATTAACCATTAAATAATCTAATAAGTAAGGTTAATTATGCAAATAGACTTAAGTTGCAAATATAGCCTTAATTGACTTTAAACCATGAAGTTGGTTACTTCAATTATGGCCATAATTAGCCCAATCAAACAATTAAAGACTAGTCTTCTACTAATGACCTCAATTTAACTTAAGCCATGAGTTTGGCTATTTCAATTAAGGCCAAGGTTAGCTAATTTGAGCAATTAAAGGCTAATTTTGTAACAATGACTCTAATTGACTAAAACCATGAAAAATGGCTATTTCAATTAAGGCCAAAATTAACCAACAATTGATTATTTCAATTGTATTCACAATTAACCATATAATAAACCATTCATCGAATTAACCACAATTAAACACTTAATTAGTTACGATTGACTCTAATTGAATTATACAAATGCACATTGGATATGCACAATTTAGAATTGAGGGGTAAAATGATTAATTCATTTAATTAATCAGTTTCCTTCAATTAAATGAAGTAAAATGCTTGCTAATTGATTTTTTTTATAAATCTAACAATTAAATAAATAATTTCTTTGATTTATCTTCTGATTAAACTTGGAAAAACACTTCATATTAATTATAAAATATGTAAATAATTTTCTAAATGATTTATAATATTATAGAATTTATTTTACCAAATGAAATGGAAAAATATTATCTGAATAATTTCATAAAATCATTTTGACTTGTAGAAAATACACATTTCACTCCGTTTGATATCCAGGGATTCTGTGGTAATTAACATAAATTATGCGAGGTCAAAAATTAGGTGTCAACAATTGCTCCTTCGGTGTTCGGGGATGGCGGGACCATCCCCGAGCAACGAAATTTGACTAACCTGATTTTTGGCTGACGCATCTCCATATTACCTCTCATTTTTATGCGATTTTCAAATATGTGTTATATGAGAATTCAGGCCATTTGTTGTTTGACTAAATATAGACTTCTAAATGCGAATTTAAGCAAATTTCATATTTCCCGATTATCAAAACCGAGATGTCCAGTGTGATTGGTTGTAGCGTGACTGACACTCTAGTATTGCGTCCGCCTACATATCCCTAGGGGTCTTGGGAATCAAGTCACTTGCAGTTCGGCTCGATATGAGAAAAAGGATATCCCTTATGGGGGAATGCCTTTGTGTGTGTACCGGTGTGTGCCCGACCGGTCGCAAAAAAATTAAAGAAAATAAGCAAAGAAAAATTTTGTGCGGCTGAGCATGGGGTGGAGTGATCTTCCAAGTCCAGGCCGAAGAGCATGACTCTCATGGGCACCCTATCTCGACCGGCTGTGTAAGAAAAAGTTCCATGTTTGCTCCGTATATAACTGGATCTTATTTGAATATCCTGCTCCATTTGGCTACTGTCAATCTGCTCCCACCTGCTGAGTAACATTGTGATTGATTTTGATGACGAATACTGCGGCCATCTGGCCGGATTTACATAGTCTTGAGTTCGGACCAAAAACTGCAGTCATCTGACTGATTTACCTCGCTTTAACCCTCTGATTACATCTGATAATTGTATGAATGAATGACCCTCTTGGCAGTTTGTATGAGATACCTCTCGGCATGTTTGTATAAAATGTCCCTCTCGGCATGCTTTTATGAAATGACCCTCTCGACATGCTTGTATGAATGGCCCTCTTGGCAGTGTTTGTATGAATAGCCCTCTTGGTAGTGTTTGTATGAATGGCCCTCTTGGCAATGTTTATATGAATGAACCTTTTTGCAGTGTTTGTATGAATAGACATTTTGGCTAAATCACCGTTCTTTCGCTTTTATGTTGGCTGTGACCCTCATGGTCAGATGTTCGCCCTTGTGGCATTTTGGTCATTCATGGTAGCCCTTGTGGCTGGATATTTTGCCCTTATGGCGTTCATGTCCTCTTGTCAGCCCTCATGGCTAGATATTCGCCCTTATGGCGTTCAGATCCTTACATAGCCCTCGTGGCTAGATATTCGCCATTATGGCGTTCAGATCCTTTATAGCCCCTGTGGCCTAACACTTTTCAAAACCTTGTCTCTGGCGGTGGCCTAAATCTCTTCTGGCGAACCGTTTTTACCTACACATGAAACAAATTAGATAAATGGGTCGTCCCCCTGATGACCTGGGAACCTACATTTAGCAAAGGGTATGTTTTTGTCACGATCCAACTGAAGGGCCATGACGGGCACCTGGAGCTAACCCACTCGGGCACCTCTCATCATACTTTCACAATCATAACTAGGTGAAGCACATGGCTAACTTGCAACTCCTGTGCATCAATAATACAAATCTTATCAGAAAGAGCACTTTTATATCAACATCATTAACTATGCCCATATACATATACACAAGCCGATGAGGCAAACAAAATGGTATATAAAATACGAGCCGACAAGGCTAAGAGACATCTAGCTATACACTACTATCTACGAGCCTCTAGAAAGAGTAGGTAACATCATAATGACGGGACAGGGCTCAGCCATGCCCATATGTATGTACACAAAAGAATAGTACCAACAGCTGTAGCTCCGAATCAAATGGAGCTCCTCTAAGCAGTCTCTGGATAAGCAGCCTAAGGATCAAGTCTATCTCCCTGTCCACCTGCGGGCATGACGCATCGTCCACAAACAAAAGGACGTCAGTACGAACAATGTATATATATATATATATATATATATATATATATATATATATATATATATATAGTTCTCCTATCTCATAACTCTTCTATCTCATGTTATCCTTCATGTTATTATTATGTTACTGCTTATGCCTTACATACTCAGTATGCCTTATATACATATATATATATATATATATATATATATATATATATATATATATATATATATATATATATATGGAGACGTTCATCATATTTACTTACCCCTTTTCTAATGGAAACCTTCCATACATACGCATACATATATATATTAATACCATACCCGACTATGGAGGTTCAGTGTCACACATACCCGGCAATTACAAGGCTCGATGTTATCCATACCCAGTGGTGTGCGCGCAATGGACATCATACCCGGCCATACAAGCTCGGTGTTACATAATGGCCATACATATATATATACATACATATACGCATAGGAGTACATAAGTAGCGTGAACATTATCATCATTAATATATCTTTATTTAGAGGGTCAACTATTGTAGGATGAGATCAACGATATCATGAGAGTATCAAGACTTATGAGATCATGCCTTAAGAAAGAAGGATTAGGCTTACATACCTTTACGTCTTCTTAACTACTTAACGTTCGCCTCCAAAGCTTGAGAAATCTACATTTAAAAGGATTCATACCAAGGTTAAGTCTTAACCACACTCATAAGTTCAAACTAGAACAATTCATAAGCTGGCGAAAATTGAGCAGCATTTCCCCTATTTTATCTACTTCTACCAATTTCCAAAACAAATCCCAACAACAATGACATTATTAACAATACCATAATCAAGAGCCTTCATTCAAGTTAAGTATCATCCATCCCTTAAAACTCCTTTTCAAGATCATTTATAACAATAGCTACAACACAACACCATATTTACTTACATACAATACTTCCTCAACATCATTAGTACCACCCACAATAAGATTATACTCATAGCATGCTAAGAATCATAATTCAAATTAACTTATAGCTCACAATATCTTCAAGTTTATTCTTGAACTCTATTTTCACTTTACTTCCTCCAACCACATGATATAACAATCAAATAACCTTAACCATATGTAAAAGATGTAAAATATTACCTTAATCACTTAATAACAAGTATTGGATCAACTTACTCCACTAAAGGGAAGTCGCCAACACCAACACCACAGGAAAACTTGAGTTCCACAAACCCTAGCAAGCTTCTTAACACTTGAAGCTCTTGATATTGGCCTCTTGATCCTTGATTTCACTTTAGATTACTGTTGATATGCTTGGATAAAGATTATAGGGATTTTAAGAGTTTTGGGAAAGTGGGAAATGAATTAAATGAACAAGGGTCGCTCATATATAACAAAAAAAGAAAACTGGCCCGACCCGAATCTACCACCATTTATACGGTCTGTACAAAATATACGGTCCGTATAAATGGACCGTATAATCCCACCAGGGGTTCACCCTTCTCTGGAACGGTTTTTCGGAGGGGGTCAGCCAATTATACGGTTTGTATAAATTATACAGTCCGTATAAATGATTGTATAACCCATTTCTTCCCGAAACTTATTCTCGTCAATTCATTCAACCCCTAATCCTTATTGAACCTTATTGGCACTTGTGTAACACTTCATTAACCATCTAAGGTGCCCTATACTCCGCCTCAAGAAAATACTAAGCAAATTATAGCTCAGTTGTTGCGAAACCTTCCCAAACATGAGCTATAATTTGCTTAATATCATAAGGACTTCATGTTCGCCTTAAGCGCACGTTGGTCTACTCACAATGCAACAATCCGAAATCTCTGAGATGTAACATTTTGCCCCCCTTAGGAATATTTGTTCTCAAATGTTAGACTCTTGGGGATTCCAAAACATTTTTGCCAGAGTTTCCGCTGTAATATGGCACTACCATCCTTTCATAGCAGCCCAAAATATATTGCCTCACAGGGCTACAACAATCATGTCCACACGCGACCAAGAAAGCATTACATACCTGAGGGCAATGGCATTTCTGCCTGAGTCTCCTCTGGAGGTGAAAATAAATGTGGATACCTGAACTTCATTGTTACACCTTGGAAAATTCCCCGTTAGCGTATAGTGAATAGGCTAGCGAAGAGTACGATGTATACGGTGATTTAGATAAGTAAGAAATAGAATTTGATGATCTTAATTGAGATTCGAAGATATTAGACGTAAAGAAAGAAGTTTGACGAAGAAAGCAAAGGATATGTTATGCATCGGGTAGGAATTATGGACGACGAGTTAATAAGGGCATAATGAAGTCTTAGAGACAAGTAACAACGTCCCTTATATTGGTATTGAAGTGCTAAACAAGTGTTAAGAAGGTTCCATAAGGATCGAAGATCAAACGAGTCAACGAAAACAAGTTCCGGATAACTGGACATTATACGGCTAGACATACTGGCCGTATAAAATTCACGGACCGTATGTCCAGGCGGTAGATTTAGTCCAGAACAGCATACCTCACTGGACCAAACATACGGTCCAACATACGGTCAGTGAAAAATATATGAACCGTATGTTGGTCCGAATAAGTTGATCCGGCCAGCATTTAAATTTAATATAAGGGACCCTTTTTCATTTCATTTCAATTCACTTCCACTCTCGACACTTCAATAAAACTCTAGAATATTCTGCATCACTCATCCACAAGAAAAAACAAAGGAAATCCATGATCAACAACACAAAATCCATGAAACCAAGAGTATGAAACCTAGCCAAAGTTCATCTAACTGAAGAAAATTCAAGGAAAGTGAAATAGGGTTTTGGTGCTAGAGGAGTATTTCTATTCAAGGGTTGTTCATCAATAATCTAAGGTAAGTTTCATGACCATACCATGTTGTTTAAGGTATTAGAAAGCTAAGACACTTGAATTGTAGAAAGACATAGAAAATGGGTCATAAATGAGTGAATAGTGTCATGGTTGAATGGTAGTTGGATGGAATCATGAATGTTGATATGTTGTGATTGTGAATAGGCTATAAATGACATTTAGACCATGAAATAAGTATTATATATGAGAAAACGCGATAATGAGCCATAACCACAATTATGGAGAAATTGAAGAGAAATGGTGAATTGTGATAAATGTATACAAATAATGATTATTGTTTGCCATATTGTGAATGTTGTTGTGGGCGTTTGGGAGTTGATATAGAACGTGGAGAAATTAGTATAAACAAAGGAAATGCTGCTCAATTTTCCCTAGAATTAGTAGCGCGTTCTTATAGTCGACTAACTAACGTTAATGTGAATTCTCTCTTGGAGGTAGAAACGTGACATTGAAGGAGAACAAGCGAACGATAGCTTAGTTAAACGTAAAAGGTATGTGAGGCTAGTCCTTTTCTTCCAATGGCATGAATCCTATATCATGACTCTTCCTTCCTCTTCATGAATTCTTACATTCCAGAATGCTAAAACTCTATATCCATGAATAACCACACAAGATAAGAGATATATTATGAGCCTTATAATGATGATGATGAGTTAAAGTATAGAGATTCTAAAATGTATGATATGATGGTCCCATAACGTTAATGATGTTATTTATTGCTTACACTCACGTTATATGCTAATTCCTTCAAGGTGAGGCAGAATGTCTATGATTGCTTCATAATGAAATCGGGGGATCACGACCTTACGTCACCCCGATAAAGTATAGTTATTCTTGAGCTATTATGCATGTATTATGATAAGCATATTATGATGAGCATACCATGATGAGCATGTTATGATGATGATATAACACAACACCTATATGGCCAGGCAGTCACCGCTAAGGCGGGCAGCGTATACACCATGGCCATATGGCATGGGCAGACACCACTAGTAGGCGACATGAGATGATACCCCGGACGCGGGAGGCCTGGACGTAGGCTAATGTTATGAGTATTACACCGATCCGATATGGACGAGCAGCTTATACATTATCACACCATACCTATATGGACGGGCAGCTTATATATACTTATGCATACATGACATGATGATGACTATGAGTAAGCCAGCATGCATTATTTCCTTTATACTTGACAGTCAGATACAAATGTTCCATATTGATACTTCTTTCATATCATTGTCTTATTTCATTGTTTATGCCTCTCATACTCAGTACAATGTTCATACTGACGTCCGTTTTCTTTGGACGCTGTATTTATGCCCACTGGTAGACAGGGAGGTGAGCTTGATCCTGATTCATAGTAGCTACTAGCTGATCGAAAGTACTCCTTTGTTCCGGAGGTGCTTATGATGATTCTTTTGTGTCTATGTAATTTGGGCATGACGGGGTCTTGTCCCGTCCTTGTATTTAGTACTCCAGTAGAGGCTCGTACATACGCAGTGTGGGTTATATGTTCTCACGAGATTGCTAATATGTATAAATATATATATTATTTCTATAGCCTAAAGGCTTATGTGTATAAAAGTAATATGTTTTGAAATGAAAGGTGATTTCCTTATAATTTAAGTATAAATTTGATAAAAGAATATTAATAAGTATGATGAGTAGTAGAACAAGCGGTGCTCGGTGGTTAGCCCCGGGGACCCGTCGCGGCCCCTAGCTGAGCCGTGACAAAAGTGGTATCAGAGCAGTTCAGTCCTAGGAAGTGTCTACGAGCTGTGTCTAGTAGAGTCTTATTTATGGTGTGTCGCGCGCCACACTAATAAACAAGAGGCTACAGGGCATTTAGGAATAATGACCATCTTTCTTCTTATGAGATCGTGCGATAGAGCCGTGTATAAGATTTTATCCTCCCTAATAGTGTTATGTGATTTCAGAATGCCGCCAAAGGGAAAAGCTACAGCCGCCCAGAAGGGCAAGACTACGACAAAAGGACGGGTAGAAAGAGAGCCGCCCATGAATGTAGAAGAGGGCGAGTCACAAAATGAGGCCCCATCTAATACTTCCTCCACCCCGCCTAATGTGGCAGAACAAGGAGGAGCTCCACCTCCAATTCCTCCACCGGTTGCTTCGGGTCAACAAGTGACCGAGGCCATAACTTATTGACACAATTAGTTACCGCACAGGCACAGCGGCAAAATGTGAGTTCAGGTGATCGGGCAGCAAGTACAAGAGCCCGTGATTTTATGAGTCTAAATCCTCCGGAGTTTTTCGGGTCAAAGCCGGATGAAGACCCGTAAGGTTTCATTGATGAAATATTGAGGACGTTGAGGATTGTCCATGCCTCCGAAACTGAATCCGTGGAGTTGGCATCTTATAGACTCCGGGATGTGGCAGTCTTATGGTATAATAACTAGGTATTATCAAGAGGAGAGAATGCGTCTCCTCCGGTTTGGCAAGAATTCGTAGATGCTTTCATTCGTCATTACTTGCCACCCGAGGTCCACCGAGCTAGAGCGGATATATTTCTAAATTTGAAGCAAGAAAGCATGAGTGCCTGAGAATATAGCCTTAAATTTAATTCATTGGCTAGATATGCCCCGTCTATGGTGGCCGACATGGGAGATCGGGTACATAGATTCGTGAGTGGCCTAGGGCCACATTTGTTCAAAAATTGTTTGACGGCTTCGTTGCAAGACGGGATGGATATTTCCCGAATACAAGGCCATGCTCAAAATCTAGAGGGACGACAGCAACCACAAAGAAGTGATCGTGATATTGATAGAAGGAAAAGTAAGAGGGCCAGATCTATGGGAGCAGGCAGTGATTATAGAAGGGGATCGAGGAAAACATATTCCAGGTACTCAGGCCTGTCGGTGACTAGTGCACCTCCTCGATTCGCAGGTTGGAGATTTGATCGCTCCTTCCGTTCAGGACAGGGCCAGAATTCGAGGGCCTCAGATTCCCAGTTCAGGGAAGATTATAGTCAGAGGAGACCCCCAGTACCGCGATGCAGCCAGTGCGGTAGATTACATTCTGGACAGTGTCGCCAGGGTTCGGATGCATGCTATGCTTGCGGTCAGGTTGGGCACATGATGAGAGATTGCCCGTCGTTGAGTGGTAGAGTTGGGATTCATCCCACAGGTTCAGCAGCTGGTTCATCCTCAGTGTGCCGGTAGGGCAGACTCCCCAGATGTCAGCAGGTCAAGGTAGAGGCAGAGGGGCAGCATCTACTTCAGGTGCCACTCAGCCCCATGTACATGTGTCACACCCCGACTTTACTAGGGTGTGATGGGCACCCGACCCCATATTCGGAGCCGAGCGAACCCGCTGACTTTTATTACATATATAATTCTTTGAACCTCTAACTCAAGTACACATAATAAAGCTTACTGAAATATTCTTTTTGTTGCTTTCAAATCAAATAAAGTATGCAACTGTGTAAAATTTATATCATAATACAAACTGACTCCCGATACCCACGACTCTGTCTGCAAAGTCTCTAACATCAATCCAGAAATCCTGGCATACAAGCTCTGACTCGGCAGCACTCCCAGGAACAACTGGGGTCTACCAACTTCGCTGGAACTTCTTCTATACTAGCTTCAGCTCATCTGGGTGTACCTGCGCGACATGAAACGCAGCCCCCGAAGAAGAGGGTTCAGTACGAGCAATGTACTGAGTATGTAAGGCATAAATAGTAACATAGTAAGAGATGAACATACGAATATTAACTGAATGGGAATATAATACATATCATAAGATAAAAGAATAACCTGTACATGTGAGTGCCCCTTAGGGCGGATGCCATGCATGCTTATCCGGTCATATCATATCATATCATAGCGCCGGACAATGTCGGCTCGCCCACATAGCGCCGAAATACGTCGGCTCGCCCATATATCCCGCGTCCGGGATGATATAACACTAGCTGACCAGGTGGCAATGCGTCTATAGCGCAACATATGTCCCTCCCCTCCATATCTCCCTCCCTCCCCCCATGTACATATACATATACATATATAGCATGCAGGAGAGCCCAAAGAAAATCATGTATCCATCGGAGTGACGTAAGGTCGGTAACCTCCGATTATATTATGGAATAGCCATGGGCGCCGTGTCCCACCTTGAAGGAACTAGTATTATAAGGCGAGACTATCAATGAAGAGTGTCATTATGAGACAACATAAGACAGGATCATAAGGCATCGTTTCCTATACTTGGAACCTTTAAAGTAGTCATTATCCATAATAGAGTTGAAATATCAAGAAATAGTTTAACATTTTCATATTGTCATATTCATGGTAGGAGCATATCGTCAACATATCTACCATAGACATTTTCTCATATTTGACTTCATCGTTGTCATTATAAGATCATATTCATCATCTTAGTCATAAGACCTTCCTATCTCTTAAAACTTGGTTTTCGGAAAATATGGACATTTTCAAAACAAAAAAACAATTATGAACTATTAGGAAAAGACTTATACCTTGGAGTCATAGACTTATAGCTTTTGCAAGTAAAGAAGATATAAAAAAATATTTGAGACATTACGACTTGGGGATCATGCCTTTAGAAGAGAAGGGACGAGCCTTACATACCAGTGCCGCGCCTTACTAGCTACACTTATTTGTCCAACTCGTTAGTCTACATGCAAGAAGATTGACACTATTGTTAGGTTCATCGACATATACTTGTCTTAGCCTTTCAAGTACATTCACTTATGGTCTGCCGAAATTTCAGCAACACCTTCCCTGTAAATACACCATCCCCGAGATTCTAACTCGGCCAATTTTAATCAACAACAATCCGGGAATTCAACCCGGCCAAGCCAACAACAATACTAGCAATTATTCTAGCAACACTTCAATATTCAATTCTATTCAATTCAATTCAATTCAATTCAACTCACACACTACTTCATCTCTAACCATTAAGTTCTCACTTTTCATCATAAAATCTATCACAAAAACAATTAATATACCAAGTAGAACCAATTTATCACATCTCACCAACATGGCCTCCATTCGGCCATGATACACACACACACCCGAAATTTTCCAACTTCCATAAAAATATTGGCATCCCATTTTTCTTATTCTAGACTCATAATCTATATCATAACCATGCATTAACAACATCATTCGTACAAATATAAGAATTCATGCTAATGTCGCATCAACTTTTTCAACCATATCACAACGACCATAACTTCATTCTAAACCATTAAATCCTCGTTTTCATCATGGAATCCATATCTATAACAATCCAAACACTAAATAAAATAAACTTATCGTATTTACACCACATGGCCCTATTCTCGGCCACCCCACCAATCACACACAACCTCACGTATTTCATTCACTTCTTCATACAACAACACGTCCCAACCATCCACAAAACATATAAAAAGAGATTGAACCTTACCTTCTTCACTTGTTCCACCACTCGGCTATGATAACATTTGCAAGAACGGATGGTTCACTTGCTCCAACAATTACTCCACGTGTTAGAGAACCTTCCACTTGGTTGAAAAGCTTGAAGAAAATTACTTGTTTTTGTCAATATTTTGGGGACCATTTTCGGCTAGCTCTTGGCCGAATGGTTTCTCCCTTCTCCTCCAAGTTTTTCTTGAATTTTCTAGAGTTGCCAAATGATGTCTTGTACCTTATTTGGTCATTACACCTATATATATATATACATATATAAACATGGCACATGGCCGGTCATGTGCTCCCTTTTTCTCCAATTTTCTAGATTTTTCTTAAGTGGGAAAAGATGACTAATATATTATATATATGTATATATATTTCATCCAAGTGGGGTATGGCCCACACCCCACATGCATGTCACATGGTATCCTTCTTAAATTTTCTAGAGAATTTATTTCAAGACATCTATTTATTTATTCTTCTTTCCCAATTCCAAATTTGCCCCTCGACTCTCCTCAATATTACCATTTTGCCCCTAGCCTTCCACATTATTTCCGTGAACCATTTTGCAAATTCCACTTTTTACCCTTAACCTTTCTCAATATTTTCGTACCATCAATGTTCATAAATAATATTCCTAACAACTCGTACATCGAAATAACTCTTGAAAATGATCTTGTCCTTAACTTGCCATGACTTTCTCGAATTATCCGAATGTATGAAATACGGGATATAACAACATGCTTTAGCCGGACGGCAGGATCTTGAGTCCTCCCCGGATGTGGTTACAGGTACATTGTCCATATTCTCCCATGATGTATATGCATTGATAGATCCGGGTTCTACACTCTCTTATATTACTCCATATGTTGCTGGTCGTATTGGGGTGAAACACGAGCCAATTAAACCTTTTGAGGTATCTACTTTGGTTGGTGATCCCGTGATAGCAAGACAAGTATACAAAGATTGTGTAATTGTGATATGTGACCGCCAAACCAAAGCTGATTTAATTGAGCTGGAAATGTTAGATTTCGATGTAATTTTTGGTATTGATTGGTTGGAATCATGTTATGCTAATGTCGATTGCCGAATGAAAGTGGTTCGATTCTAATTTCCGGGAGAGCCTGTGCTTAAATAGAAGGGTAACACAGCATCTCTAAAAGGCAGGTTTATTTCCTACCTTAAAGCAAGAAAGATGATAGCCAAGGGCTATATTTATCATCTAATCCGAGTACATGACACCGAGGCAGAGTCGCCAACTTTCCAATCAGTTCCGGTAGTGAATGAATTTCCGGACGTATTTCCTGATGAACTTCCAGGTCTTCCTCCAAAAAGAGAAATTGATTTCGCCATTGATGTGTTGTCGGACACCAAACCTATTTCTATTCCTCCGTATCGAATGGCTCTGGCAGAATTGAAAGAGCTAAAAGCACAGTTGAAAGATTTGCTTGAAAAGGGGTTTATCAGACCCAGATCATCACCGTGGGGAGCGCCAGTCTTGTTTGTGAGAAAGATAGACGGATCCCCATGAATGTGCATCGATTATAGGCAGCTGAACAAGGTCACGATAAAGAATAAATATCCTCTTCCAATGATTGATGACTTATTTGATCAACTACAGGGTGCCAAATGGTTTTCTAAAATAGACTTGAGATCGGGTTATCATCAAGTGAGAGTTAGAGAAGCGAATATTCCCAAAACTACCTTTAGAACAAGATATGGCCGCTATGAGTTCCGGGTGATGTCGTTTGGATTAACCAATGCTCCGACCGTGTTTATGAATTTGATGAATAATGTATTTAGTCCTCTTTTGGATTTGTTCGTGATAGTATTTATTGATGACATTCTGGTGTACTCTCGTACAGAATCAGAGCATGCAGATCATTTGCGAATTGTTCTTAGCATTCTTCGAGCCCGAGAATTATATGCAAAATTTTCAAAGTGCGAGTTTTGGCTAAATTCTATAACATTTCTGGGCCATGTTATTTCAGACGATGGCATTCGAGTCTACACTCAGAAAATTAAAGCTGTGAAGACTTGGCCAAGGCCTACAACGCCTACAGAAGTTCATAGTTTTCTGGGTTTGGCAGGTTATTATAGAAGATTCGTAGAGGGCTTCTCATCTATTTCCGCCCCATTGACGAAGCTAACCCAGAAGTCAGCTAAATTTCAATGGAATAATGCTTGTGAACGCAGCTTCCAAGAGTTGAAAGACAGATTGACCTCTGCGGAGTCTTAACACTTCCAGAAGGGTCAGATGGCTATGTTGTGTATTGTGACGCTTTCGGTGTTGGATTAGGATGTGTATTGATGCAACACGGTAGAGTTATTGCATATGCTTCGAGGCAGCTGCGGATACATGAAAAGAACTACCCAACTCATGATCTTGAGCTAGCTGCAGTTATTCATGCATTGAAAATATGGAGACATGACTTGTATGGTGTGCATGTTGATATTTATACAGATCACAAGAGTATTCAGTATATTTTCAAACAGAAGGAGTTAAATCTGCGACAGAGGCGGTGGTTAGAGTTATTGAACGATTATAATGTTAGCATTTTATACCACCCCGGAAAAGCAAATGTGGTAGCTGATGCGCTTAGCCGCCGTTCAATGGGCCGTTTATGTGAAGTCCCTTCGGAAAAGAAAGAGATAGTTCATGAGCTCCACCAACTAGCTAATCTTGGAGTACGTGTAATTGATTTGGGTAATGCAGGGATTAGTGTTAATGATCCCACTGTTTCGTCCTTGGATATGGAAGTGAGAGAGCGACAATACGAAGATCCTCAATTGAGCCATTATAGAGACATATCTCATGAAAAGGAGAAGTCTCCATTTGAAGTTTCCACGGATGGAATTCTTAGATACCGAGACAGGCTATGTGTTCCAAATGTAGCAGAGTTGCGCCGACTAATTCTAGAAGAAGCACATTGTTCCCGGTATTCTATTCACCCAGGTGCAACCAAGATGTATCATGATCTCAAGATGATGTATTGGTGGGATAGCATGAAAAGAGACATAGCAGAATTTGTAGCTCAATGTCCGAATTGCCAACAAATAAAGATCGAACATCAAAAGCCAGGAGGCTTATTGCAAGAAATAGAGATCCCTACTTGGAAATGGGAAGTGATCAATATGGATTTTATTGTGGGGTTACCTCGTTCTCGGGGTAAGTATGATTCTATATGGGTGATCATGGACAGACTCACAAAATCAGCCCATTTTCTTCCAGTTAGAACTACCTATTCAGCAGAAGATTATGCCAGGTTGTATCTCAAAGAAATTGTGCGACTCCATGGTATTCCATTATCCATTATCACAGATAGAGGAGCACAGTTCACGGCCAAGTTCTAAAAGTCCTTTCAAGAAGGTCTAGGTACTCAGGTAAGGCTTAGTATAGCATTCCATCCGCTAACTGATAGGCAAGACGAGCGTAATATTCAGACCTTGAAAGATATGCTATGAGCGTGTGTGCTGGATTTTGGTGGTAGTTGGGATTATCATTTGCCGCTAATCGAATTTGTATATAACAATAGCTACCATTCCAGTATTCAAATGGCTCCGTATGAAGCTTTATATGGAAGGAAATGTAGATCCCCAATCGGATGGTTTGAAATAGGAGAAGCACAACTAGTAGGCCCTGAATTGATTCAACAAGCGGTGGAAAAAGCCAAAATGATCCGAGATCGATTGTTGACAGTCCAAAGTCTCCAAAAGTCTTATGTGGACAACCGCCGACGAGACTTGGAATTTAAGGTTGATGATTGGGTATTTCTGAAAGTGTCACCAAAGAAAGGGGTGATGAGATTTGGCATGAAAGGGAAACTAAGTCCTAGATACATTGGACCCTATAAAATTATCCGCAAGGTGGGTCATGTAGCCTATGAATTGGACATGCCTTCGGAGCTTGAATCGGTCCATCCAGTTTTCCATGTTTCGATGCTCTGCAAGTGTGTTGGAGATCCTGCGAGGATTGTCCCAATTGATGATGTCCAAGTGACGGAAAAGCTAGCATATGAAGAAGTGCCTATTGCCATTCTAGACAGGCAAGTGCGAAGACTTCGAAATAAAGAGGTAGCTTCAGTCAAGGTCTTGTGGCGAAACAACAACCGGGAAGAGATGACGTGGGAAGCGGAAGAGAAAATGAAATCTGCATATCCACACTTATTCCATCCCCCAGCAGAGATACAAGATGAAACACTAGCACTATGAGGTATGTACCCTTACTTTTTATGTTTTTGGTCGTGTGTGGCCATAGATATGATGATATTGTGTTGAGGCCCTGTGAGGCAATAATATTATGGGTTGTTGTGATAGGTTGGTAGTGCCATACTACAGGGGAAACTCTAGCGAAATTTTCGTAGAATTCCGAGTGTTTAACATTCGTGGATGAATGTTCTAAAAGGGGAGAAGGATGTTACACCTTGGAAAATTCCCCGTTAGCATATAGTGAATAGGATAGCGAAGAGTACGATGTATACAGTGATTTGGATAAGTAAGAAATAGCATTTGATGATCTTAATCGAGATTCGAAGATATTAGACGTAAAGAAAGAAGTTTGACGAAGAAAGCAAAGGATATGTTATGTATCGGGTAGGAATTATGGACGACGAGTTAACAAGGGCATAATGAAGTCTTAGAGACAAGTAACAACCTCCCTTATATTGGTATTGAAGTGCTAAACAAGTGTTAAGAAGGTTCGTTCCATAAGGATCGGAGATCAAACGAGTCGACGAAAACAAGTTCCGGATAACTGGACATTATACGACCAGACATACTGGCCGTATAAAATTCACGGACCGTATGTCCAGGCCGTAGATTCAGTCCAGAACAGCATACCTCACTGGACCAAACATACGGTCCAACATACGGTCAGTGAAAAATATACGGATTGTATGTTGGTCCGTATAAGTTTATCCGGCCAGCTTTTAAATTTAATATAAGGGACCCTTTTTCATTTCATTTCAATTCACTTCCACTCTCTACACTTCAAGAAAACTCTAGAATATTCTCCATCACTCATCCACAAGAAAAACAAAGGAAATCCATGATCAACAACACAAAATCCATGAAACAAAGAGTATGAAACCTAGCCAAAGTTCATCTAACTCAAGAAAATTCAAGGAAAGTGAAATAGGGTTTTGGTGCTAGAGGAGTATTTCTATTCAAGGGTTGTTCATCCATCATCTAAGGTAAGTTTCATGACCATACCATGTTGTTTAAGGTATTGGAAGGCTAAGACACTTGAATTGTAGAAAGACATAGAAAATGGGTCATAAATGAGTGAATAGTGTCATGGTTGAATGGTAGTTGGATGGAATCATGAATGTTGGTATGTTGTGATTGTGAATATGATATAAATGACATTTAGACCATGAAATAAGTATTATATATGAGAAAACGCGATAATGATCCATAACCACAATTATGGAGAAATTGAAGAGAAATGGTGAATTGTGATAAATGTATACAAATGATGATTGTTGTTTGCCATATTGTGAATGTTGTTGTGGGCGTTTGGGAGTTCATATAGAACGTGGGGAAAGTAGTATAAACAAAGGAAATGCTGCTCAATTTTCCCTAGAATTAGTAGCGCGTTCTTATAGTCGACTAACTAACGTTAATGTGAATTCTCTCTTGAAGGTAGAAACGTGACATTGAAGGAGAACAAGCGAACGATAGCTTAGTTAAACGTAAAAGGTATGTGAGGCTAGTCCTTTTCTTCCAATGGAATGAATCCTATATCATGACTCTTCCTTCCTCTTCATGAATTCTTACAATCCGGAAAGCTAAAAGTCTATGTCCACGAATAGCTACATAAGATAAGAGATATATTATGAACCTTATAATGATGATGATGAGTTAAAGTATAGACATTCTAAAACGTACGATATGATGGTCCCATAACGTTAATGATGTTATTTATTGCTTACACTCACCTTATATGCTAATTCCTTCAAGGTGAGGCAGAATGTCTATGATTGCTTCATAATGAAATCGGGGGATCACGACCTTACGTCACCCCGATAAAGTACAGTTATTCTTGAGCCATTATGCATGTATTATGATAAGCATATTATGATGAGCATACCATGATGAGAATATTATGATGAGCATGTTATGATGATGATATAACACCACGCCTATATGGCCAGGCAGTCACCGGTAAGGTGGGCAGCGTATACACCATGGCCAGACGGCAAGGGCAGACACCACTACTGGGTAGCATTAGATGATACCCCAGACGCGGGAGGCCTGGACGTAGGCTAATGTTATGAGTATTACACCGATCCGATATGGACGGGCAGCTTATACATTATCACACCGTACCTATATGGACGGGAAACTTATATATACTTATGCATACATGACATGATGATGACTATGAGTAAGCCAGTATGCATTATTTCCTTTATACTTGACAGTCAGATACAGATGTTCCATATTGATACTTCTTTCATATCATTGTCTTATTTCATTGTTTATGCCTCTTATACTCAGTACAATGTCCGTACTGACGTCCGTTTTCTTTGGACGTTGTGTTCATGTCTACATGTAGACAGGGAGGTGAGCTTGATCCTGATTCGTAGTAGCTACCAGCTGATCAAAAGTACTCCTTTGTTCCGGAGGTGCTTATGATGATTCTTTTGTGTATATGTAATTTGGGCATGACGGGGTCTTATCCCGTCCTTGTATTTTGTACTCTAATAGAGGGTCGTAGATACGCTGTGTGGGTTATATGGTCTCACAAGATTGCTAAAATGTATATATATATTATTTTTTTGACAGCCTAAAGGCTTATATGTATAAAAGTATTATGTTTTGAAATGAAAGGTGATTTCCTTATAATTTAAGTATAAATTTGATAAAAGAATGTTAATAAGTATGATGAGTAGTACAACGAGCGGTGCTCGGTGGTTAGCCCCGGGTACCCGTCGCGGCCCCTAGCTGGGTCGTGAAATTCATGTCTTCTTCTACTTCCCATGTCATTTCCTTTCTATTATTATGTCTCCATAAGACTTTAACTGAAGCTACCGCTTTGGTTATGAGTCTACATACTTACCTATCTAGAATGTCAATAGGAACGTTTTCGTAGAATAGTTGCTCGGTGACTTGAACATCACGTACATGTAGATCTAATTCATAAGCCATGTGGCTACCTTGCGTATAATCTCATAAGGTCTAATGTACCGAGGACTAAGCTTGCCATTTTTGCCAAATCTCATGACGCCCTTTATTGGCGACACCTTCAAGAATACCCAGTCCTCTACTTGGAACTCCAAGTCTCGTCGTTGATTAACTGCATAGGATTTCTGACGACTCTGAGCTGTTAATAATCGATCTTGTATAAGCTTGACCTTCTCTATAGCTTGCTAGACCAAGTCTGGCCCTATTAGTTTAGTTTCTCCCACTTCGAACCACCCAATTGGCGATCTACACTTGCGCCCATATAAAGCCTCATACGGGGCCATTCAGACGCTAGAATGATAACTGTTGTTATAGGAAAATTGAATAAGCGGTAAGTGATCATCCCTACTACCTCGAAAATCCAACACACATGCCTGTAGCATATCCTCGAGAGTTTGGATGTTACGCTCAGTTTGCCCATCAATCTGTGGATGGAATGCTGTACTAAGACTCACTTGATTCCCCAAACCTTCTTGAAAAGATTTATAGAAATTGGCTATAAAATGTGTCCCTCTTTGACACCATGGAGTCGTACTATCTCTTTGACATAAAGCTTGGCATAATCTTCAGCTACGTACGTCGTTCTGACTGGTAGGAAATGAGCTGACTTCGTAAGTCTATCCACAATTACCCATATAGAATCATATTTATGCTTAGAATGAGGTAAGCTTGCGATTAAATCCATATTAATTACCTCCCATTTCCAAGTCGGAATTTCCATAGCTTGCAACAATCCACTGGGCTTTTGGTGCTCAATCTTCACTTGTTGACAGTTAGGACATTGAGCCACAAATTCCACTATATCTTTCTTCATTCCATTCCACCAATATATGGATTTAAGATCATGCTACATTTTCGTTGCTCCGGGATGAACAGAATAATGGGAACAATGAGCTTCTTTCAAAATCTGATGACATAATCCTGCAACATTGGGAACACACAACCTGCCTCGACATCGGAGAACTCCATCTGCAAAAATCTCAAAGGATGACTTATTCTTCTAAGGAAGTGCATTTCTATAATGAACTAGCATGGGTTCTTCGTACTGGCGCTTTTTCACCTCAACTACTAGTGATGAGACAGTTGAATTCTGAATGGTAGCTCCTGTTTTGCCCGAGTCCATTACCCGAACTCCTAAGCTAGCTAACTGCTGGAGCTCACAAGCTAACTCTCTTTTCTCTTGCTGAACATCACATAAGCTACCCATACATATACGGCTAAGAGCATCACCCACAACGTTCGCCTTCCCGAGATGATATAGAATGTTAACATCATAATCTTTTAACAACTTCAACCATCGCCTTTGCCGTAAATTCAACTCTTTCTGCTTGAAAATATACTGAAGGCTCTTGTGATCTATATAAATATCAACATGGAGACCATAAAAATAATGCCTCCATATTTTCAAGGCATGAATCACCGCAGCTAGCTCAAGATCATGGTTTGGATAATTTTTCTCATGTTTCCGCAATTGCATTGAAGCATAAGCAATCACCTTACCGTGTTGCCTCAATACACACCCTAAGCCAACACCTAAAGCATCATAATAGACAACATAGCCTTCTGATCCCTTTGGAAGTGTCAAAATCAGGACAAAAGTTAATCTATTCTTTAAATCTTGAAAACTACATTCACAAGCATCCGTCCATTAAAATTTAGCTAATTTCTGAGTTAGCTTTTTCAATGATGCAGAAATAGAAGAAAAGCATTCTACAAACCTTCTGTAATAACCTGCCAAACCCAGAAAACTATGAACCTCCGTAGGTGTTGTATGCCTTGGCCAAGTCTTCACAGCCTCAATCTTCTGGGTATCTACCCGAATACCATCGACTGAAATAATATCCCCAAAAAGGTCACTGAATTAAACTAAAACTCAGACTTTGAAAATTTTGCAAATAGCTCTCGAGTCTGAAGAACTCTAAGAATGGTACGTATATGGTCTGCATGTTTTGCCTTGGACCGAGAATATACCATAATATCATCAATGAACACGATCACAAACAAGTCTAGGAAAGGTCTAAACACATTGTGAACAAATCCATGAATACTGCCGGTGCATTAGTTAGCCCAAATAACATTACCCAGAACTCGAAATCACAATATCTCGTTCTGAAAGTCGTCTTAGGAATATCTTCCTCCCTAACTCTCACTTGATGATACCCGGATCTCAAATCTATTTTTGAAAATCATTTGGCACCCTGTAATTGATCAAATAAGTTATTAATTCTTGCAAGCGAATATTTATTCTTGATCGTTACCTTATTCAGTTATTTGTAATCAATACACATTCGCAAAGAGCCATCTTTCTTTCTTACAAACAACACGGGTGCTCCCCACGGGGATGAACCAGGCATCATAAATCCTTTTTCAAGCAAGTCTTTCAATTTCTCTTTCAACTCTTTCAATTCTGCGGGAGCCAGTCTATATGGTGGAATAGATATGGGCTTGGTATCCGGTAGCACATTAATAGCAAAATGAATCTCCCGCTCCAGGGGAAGGCCTGGAAGCTCATCCCGGAATACATCCGGAAACTCATTCACTATGGGGACAGACTGAAGAGTCGGCGACTTGGCTTCTATATCTTGAACCCGAACTAAATGATAGATACAACCTTTAGCAATCATTTTCCTTGCCTTGAGATATAAAATAAACCTACCACTCGGAGACGCTGTATTTCCCTTCCATTCCAAAACTGGTTCCCCCGGAAACTGAAAGCAAACCATTTTTGTTCTACAATCGACATTGGCATAGCAGGAAGCCAACCAATCCACGTCAATAATAACATCAAAGTCCACCATTTTCAACTCATGCAAATCAACCATAGTACGATGATCACAAATCACAACTACGCAATTTCTATGTACTTGACTAGCTATTACCGGATCACCAACGGGTGTCAATACCTCGAAAGGTTTGATTGACTCCATTTACACCCCAAATCGACCAAATATAAGGAGTAACATATGACAATGTGGAGCCCAGATCTATCAATGCATATACATCAAGAGAAAATACCGATAATAGACCTGTAACAACATCAGAGGAGGACTCAAGATCCTGTCGCCTAGCTAATTCATAAATACGGTACTGAGGACCACTAGAATTGGGAGCTCCTCCTCTACCTCTACCATAGCTAACTGGTGTATGTGAGCCTGGCCCCAAAGGGCATATAGATGATGAAGACCCAGTTGCTGACCCTGTGGCCTGAACTGTACCTCTACTACCTCTTGAGTGGAAATCACGCATGATATGTCCTGGTTGACCACATTCATAGCAAACATTTGAGCCTAATCGACACTAGCCCTAATGTAACTTCCCGCACTGAGAACATCGTGGTATGTGTGGCCTTGCCTGGTCCGAGTCACCGAGAACATCCTACGAGAACATCTGATGTAACTTTCTGCTCTGAGAACATCATCGTTGTTCAAGTCATCGAGCAACTATCCTACAAAGAAGCTACTATTGCCATTCTAGATAGGCAAGTACAGAGACTCAGAACCAAAGATGTAGCTTCAGTTAAAGTCTTATGGAGAAATAATAATAGAGAGGAAGTGACGTGGAAAGTGGAAGAAGACATGAAGTTCTAGTACCCACATTTATTTCCACCTCCAGAGGAGACTCAGGCAGAGACACCATTTTCCTCAGGTATGTAATGCTTTCTTTGATGTTTTCTTGGTCGTGTGTGGCCATGGTTGTTGTTGTTGTTGTTGTTGTTGTTATTGTAGCCCTATCAGGTGATATATTTTGGATTGTTGTGACAGGATGGTAGTGCCATATTACAGGGAAAACTCTGGCTAAATTTTTGTAGAATCTCCAAGAGTCTAGCATTCAAGGATGAATATTCCTAAAGGGGGGAGAATGTTACATCTCGTAGATTTCGGATTTGTTGCTTTGTGAGTAGACTAATGCGAGCTTAAGATGAACTTGAAGTCCTTACAAGATGAAGGAGAGTATTTGATAACCTTAAGTACGCACCATGAGATTTTGAAGTCATATGAATCGGTGGAACTAAGTTCGTCAAAGAAAGTGAAACACAAGTTATGTTGAGAAGGTTTCGTAACTATTGAGTTAGTAATTATTTAGTATTGTCTTGAGGAGGAGCTATAGATATCCTTAGATGGTTAATGAAGTGTTATCCAAGTGCCAATAAGGTTCCATAAGGATTGGAGGTTGAATGAATCGACGCGAGAAAGTTTCGGCTAATGTTGGGTTGTAGGACCACTTATATCGACCGTATAAGTTATACGACCCATGTAATGGTCTGTATAACCCTTTATAGAGAAGGGTAATTCCATGGTGGGATTATACAGTCCATTTATATGGACTGTATAAGTTATACGGACCGTATAAATGCCCGTATAATTGGTCGGGCCAGTTTTTTTATTTTTATATATGGTCGAACCTTGCTCATTTAGTTCATTTCTAACATTTCCCCATGTCATAAAAGCTCTAGAACCTTCTCTCAAGCTTATTCCACACAAACCCAAGGGAGATTATAGATCAAATAGCAAGAATCAAAGGATTCAGGTGTTGGAAGGCTCACTAGGGTTTGTAGAACTCAAGATTTTTTTTGGTGTTAAAGTTGGGGTTTCACTCAAGTGAATGATTTGATTCAAAGCTTGCTCTTGTGTGATTAAGGTGAGTTTTTATGCTTGTTTCCATGTTATTAAGAATGTCTAGTTGTTGAATAACTTGATTGAGGGAAAGAAAGCAAAAGAAGAAGTTCAAATGTGGGTTTGATGATGTTATGAGTAATAAATTGACTTGAGTTGTAATTTTTTGAGTAATTTGGGTATAATATTGCTATTAATGGTAGTAATGATGATGAGGAAGTGTGGTATATGAGTTTTTTCTTTTAGTTTAAATTTTCAGAAGGCATGCCTTCTGGTTTTTCATTAATCAAAAGAGTCTTCTACATCAAAAAATAGAGAATAAAACTTGAACCATCTTGATGAGTAACTCACACAAGATGGTTTTACACTATGATAATAAAAATAACTCCTATAGCTATATATCCTTCTAAGAATGATGCATCTTCCTTGTTTTGATCCTCAATGATGGAATTTGTGACTTGTCCATGTTTATAATCTTCCTTCCCATGGCTAGTAGCTCCTGAAAGCTCTGAAACTCCAGCAACTCATCATGTTGAAGAGCAATGTTTGCCAAGAAATCTGCTAATTGATTGCCTTCTCTGAAAACATGCTTAATGTCCATGTTCAGGTGCCTCATTCTGTGCTGCATCACCTCAACCCTCTCCATTAGCGGCCAAGGTATTTTCCATACATCCTAAATAATGTTCAGCAATGCAGTGAATCAGTTTCAATCTGAATATGCTGCAAATTTTTAGAGTAACAATAATGAATAGCTTCTTGTATTGCTGCTGTCTTAGCTACCATGTTGGTAGTTGTGCCTAGTTTCTTGGTCTGTGCATACATAAGATCCCCTCTATCATCTCTGATGCAAAATGCATATGCACTAAGTCTTGGATTCCCTTGAGAAGCTCCATCAGTATTGCATTTGAAGCCATGCTGCGGCAATTCCCATACCACCTTATGAACATGAAGCCTTGGCTTATATTGTGTGAGCATCTCCACTAAAGAAGTCCAGTCTGGTGGAGGCCTCCTCATCTATGGATATTTCACTTAAACCAGCTGGTATATGGTCTGTTGAACTTAATACACCATTTTGCTGTATGTAGTATTTCTGCCATGCTTAATAGAATTTCTTCTTTTCCATATTTCCTGTACTAGGATAGCAAGAATGGCTTGAAAGATGGTATGCAACTTGTGTGATGCAGGAGCTATCCACCAAAGTGTAATGACTTGCTGCAGGTGCAGCCCTTCTATATTTAAACCTGCACAAGAAGCAAACTGTTTCCAAAGTTTAAAAGCTGTTGGAGATGTTAGAAATAAATGAGACATGGTCTCGTGCATATGATCCTCACAACACCAGCATCTTGATACAAGACTGATATGCATCATCTTAAGATTGTCATCAGTAATAATTCTCCCTTTCCACAGCCTCTACAAGAAGAAACTGATCTTTATTGGCATGCCCTTAAACCATATGAATTTATACACTGATCTAGTTTCTTGTTTTTGCCTTACCTCTTCCCATGCACTCTTAACAGAGAATTGATCACCATTTTCCCTAATCCACCAGGCCTTTAGTTTAGTTTCATCTTCCAAATTATGCTCATTATCCACAAAAAACAATGCCCCTTGTCTTGTCCATTTATCAAACCAGAAAGTAGATGTGCCTGTCTTGATCTGCCACCATATATTGTGCTCAATGTCGTCCCTTACAGTTACCATTTTCTTCCATGCATGAGATGCATCCCTGGCTTGTGCAATAACTGGATGAAGTTTTTTGTAGTACTTGTTAGCCATGAAAGCACCCCATAATGACACTGATGTTCTAAAGTTCCACCAGAGTTTTGCAAAAAGAGCTTTTGAGATATCATGTAGAGATCTGAATGCAAGACCTCCCTCATCCTTTGGTAAACACATCATCTCCTATGCAACCCAGTGTTTTCCTTTAACTCCTGTAGTATTACTCCAAAAGAATTTGGCAAAAATCTTGTGCAGCTACTCAATCAACCTTTTTGATGGGTTCATAGCAGTTAACAGATAAGCTGGCATAGTCTGTAGAACATGCAAGTAGAAAGAGATCTTCTCATTGTTTACCAGCCGACCTGTCACTTTCTCATAGTTTCTTAGCACCTTCATCATCTTTCTCAAAGAAACAGGATCTGTTGAGCAATATAAGATAGTGTCATCTGCATATGACAGCTGATTTATCTGAGGACTCCACTTTGGCATACAATAGCCCTTGAATGCTGGATCATCATGCAATTCATTAAAATTTCTGGCCAAAACCTCAGCAGCTATTATGAACAGTGTTGGAGAAAGTGGGGTATACGAGTGTATATAGAGTTGTATTGAAATTGTTGTTGTGTGTTGGTTATGAAAAGGAGTTTTGAGCATGTAATGCAGTCTCTCAATTACAAAATTGATGATAATGTCATTGTTGGTTGGGAGCTGTTTTATGATATAATGGAAGTCGATAAAGCAGGGAAAATGCTGCCCAATTTTCACTAGCTCATAAATTATTCTAGTTTTAACTTAAGAGTGTCTTTAAGACTTAACCTTAGTATGATCCTTTTAAATGTAGATCTTGTGAACGTGGAAGGAGAACGTTAAACGATTAAGGAGACGTTAAGGTATGTTAAGGCTATTCCTTCTTCATTTTGGCATGATCCTATGTTATGAGCCAACAAGCAATTAAATGAGCTTCCATATTAATCTACTCTTAGAAACACTAGGAGTATTTCAGTCTTTGATTTCCCTATACCCCCGTATGATGGTTCCTTCTGTTCATGGTTCTTGAGATTACTTATGTTGATGATGTTAGCTCAAAGATTATCCATTGGAGGTAATATGACCTTATGTCACTCCGAGAGTTCTATGTATACATTTCAGGTATGCATTGCATTCATATACATATGTATGTTGACCCATGATCAGAAGGCATTATATACGCGTATATTATATATATATATGGGGTATGAGAAAATGGATAGACGTTATATACCCATTACCACCTGATCAGCTGGTGCACCTTGATGATGATATATGGATTGGTCGTACGTTCCTCAGCATTATTATATGATATATGGATCGGGTCGTACGTTCTTCGACACTATTATATGGGATATGGATCGAGTTGAACGTTCCTCAGCACTATAACCTATATTTATATACATGAGCATGATTATCATTGAGAGCATGCAGATTATGCGCCCACAGAGGCATTGTCAGCTATACAAATACTTGTTCATACAAATCTATGCAGACATTCAGTTAGCTTTGCGTTCCAGATTCCGTTCATGATTCTTATGATTATACTTATGTTACTCTTATGCCTTAGATACTCAGTACATTGTTTGTACTGACTCCTCTATTACTCAGGGGACATCGTTCATTCCTGCAGGTACAAGTAGACAGACATGCGGTCCCGCTCAGTAGGACCTTTATTCAGCAGTAGTTGGTGTGCTCCAATTGATCCGAAGCTGCAATCTATTTTGGTATGCCATTCTTTTGGAGATGTATATACATATGGGTATGACGGGGCCCTGTCCCGTCCTTTCTATAGTTTTCTATTCCATTAGAGGTCTGTAGATAGGTGTATGTGCATGTCAGATGACGTAGCCTTGTCATCTCCTATTCTTTTATGTACCGTATATGTAGCGGCCTGGTTAGATTGCACTATTCTTCCAGCTTGTATGTATGTAAATGTACAGAGTTCATGATGTTACCCCCTTCATGAGGCAGTATGAGATCCGTTTTAGTCACTTAAGGGCCCTTGATGTTCAGTATGGTTCAGTTATGAGTGTAGGGGTGTTTGGTCACTAGAGGTCAAACACTCTTCACGACTCATCGGTTTGGGTCGTGACAGAGGTCATCACCTCCCCAACCCTTTCCTGAATCTTTCTTTCGGTAAAAAGATAGCAAAGGCTCCACTGGTCATCACTTCCAGTTCATGCCTAATCTCACTTTTTACTCTCCTAAGGCACTCTCGACTCCTTACCTCATCCTCATACCCAGTGACAACCACTAAAACTTTGTGGTTAGGATTAGTTTAACACTGCCTTTAAATTAAA
Source organism: Lycium barbarum (assembly GCF_019175385.1). NCBI lineage: Eukaryota > Viridiplantae > Streptophyta > Magnoliopsida > Solanales > Solanaceae > Lycium > Lycium barbarum. The sequence goes on from NC_083340.1 coordinate 58,384,346, forward strand.
TCCCTGCTAAACACCTAGCTGACATTGACATAAGTTATTAGTTTCAATTAACTCATCCTAGGATCTTAATTGTGAAAGTTGTTTTGAATTCCCTTTTGACACTATTTTTTGAAGAACTTGACATCTTAACATTATAAACTTAAGCTTCAAGCTGAACATCAACCCTGAGACTCAAGTAGTTTCATTTCATTGATTGATTAACTATTTTAACAATCATAGAGCATATCAGGATTCAATCACCTCTTCAGTGTTACTAGACCTCTTTGATGCCTCAGGCATGTACCAGATATAGAAGGAGCATGGTCTGGTGACATAAACAACAAGAATGGGTTCTGTTCAATTAAACAATCATGTCACATAATTAGCCTAGTAATATCTAGGTGTCCTAATTCAACCTAGGTGATGTTACAGCTTCATGAGCCTATACTAGCTTCTAATGAACTATTTGGGAGCATATTGTACCAAACAAATAGACCTTGGTCTCAATCTTCCTTTTCGGATTTCTATATCATGTTTAAGAGTACTGATTGCTCCATATTTACCTTTAGTGTATAATAAACAAACTCTACAAAGTCATTTTAGTCCAATTCAGACATATTTAAACAGACTTAGGTAGACTTAGGCATATTCAAATATAATTAGATCTGACTTAGGCATATTCAAATATAATTAGATCTCATTTAGTCTCATTCTAGTATCCTGACCATATCTTAAGACTTATATAAGTATGCGTAGACTCATTAAGTCTTATTTTAGCCCAATCCTGACTATTTACTTATGCTAATCGTGACTTATACAACTAATTATGACATAAACAAAATATATAGGACTGAGGAAAACAAATTGAAGACTTCAGGATGGCATAATCCAATCAAAAAACTAGAAACTACCTTAAACTACTCAAGATGGATCATCACAGTTCCTTAGCAGTCTCACACGTTCAAACAGGATTAACATTGGTCTAGGGGGTTTAACTTACACACAATTTCGCTATTTAACTATCAATTTATCTCTAACAGTTAACTATTGAAGGAAACCTGCACAAAATCTTCATTTTGACTCTTAAACTCCAAACTTAAAATTTTCATATTTGACACTCTTCAGCTAGTGAGTTAAGAGATCTTTCAAAATTAACCTATCTAAGTCATCACAAATGCATTAGCAGTTTCAGGGGGTTCACATAGACTCAAATAACATCATTTAGAACCAACTAGGTTATCTCTATCAAGTTCAACAATAATATTAAGGGAAACAATGATCAAACAATGATTCTGACATCTTCTGAGAGGTACTCAGGCATTACCTCATTCAAATTAACTAATCATACCATTAAAGCTGATATTCAAATAGACATCTATCATCATATTGATTATTTGAGTAATAAGAGTAACTTAAGCAAGGTCAGACAGTGATTGGGATAAACACTAGCATTCAAACAAACTACTTCAGGTTCATGGTTTTGAAAACAAGTTCAAGCTCGTCCCAGGATGACAAATATGAACACAAGTTGAATTTCAAACATATTCCAGGCCCACAATCATGAACACAAACAAAGTTTCAAACAAAATTTGAGGACAAACAGATATAAACCAAAAACTAAACTGTTCATTTAACCAAATAAAGACTATAATGAAGCAAAAACTAACTGAAAAAATAACAAGAGAGAGTGTTACCTTTTTTGGGCGCAGCCTTGCCAAGAATAGATTTTGGAACCTTCGTGCTTCCAAATGTTAGAATCAAGCCACACAAAAAGGAAATAAAAACACAAATATTTTAGAACTAAGGAAGGCTCGAACCCTAAAAAGGCTAAGTCTTTAAAATTTTTACTGTAAGCCTAAATCTCGAGTTTAAATACTCAAATTTGGGTGTGAGGTCATGAAAAACTTGTTCAAATGGTGAGGGTTGGGGTTCTATTTATAGACACCAAAGTTCATTCAAGGACTTTTAAAAACGATGTGGTACAAAGTAGATTTTAGATGCAAAAACCTTCATCTATGAATTTAATGACTATGATCTATGCAAAGCTCACATATACGATCGGATCTGACCCATTCTACGTCAGTCCGAACAAAACCCTTATGAACCAATAAGAATCGAGCTGGTACAGTCACAATATAACCACAAAAAATGTAAAAATCGCGTTCTGATTCAGAAAACAAAAGGGAAAAGTAAAAGAAAAGGTGATTACCACTGTGTTTGGACAAGTTTGAGTGAAAATGATGTTGAAACATTAATTGTTTCACATTATTGGTTGCACAAGGTCTGCGAAAAGCTTGAGACCTCTGTGCGGTTGCCATTTTTGGTAAGAGAGAGGAAAAAAAATATATGCATACTAAGTGTAGTATGTACATAAAAGGTAAAAATGGGTAAAACAAAAGATGGGTAAACATTAAAACATTGACGGTTGACCATAATATTCTAATTATAGCCTATTGATTAATTTAAAATGAGGCTAATCATGTAAATGGACTTAATTTGCAAATATGGCCTTAATTGATTGTTGCAATTATGGCCATTTTTAGCCTAATTAGTCAATTAAAGTTTAATTACATTAATGACCTTAATTAATTTGAGCCCAAATGAATTTGGCCATTTCAACTAAGGCCATTAAAAGGCTAATTTTGCAAAAATGGCCCCAATTGCTTTAACCATGAATTGATTAATTCAATTGTGGCCATAACTAAAACAATTAAACAATAAAAATCAATTTGCAATAATTCCCCTCTAATTGACTAATTATCCTAATTAAATACTAGAAACAATTTTAACAAATTATGCCAATACACAAAATTAAGGATTGTGGGGCAAAATGGTCAATTCTTTTAATTACTTAAATTCCTTGGATTAAAGGGAGTAGAATATTTGCTAATTTGATTTTTTTAAACAATTAAATAAATGATTATTTTAAAATTGCTTTTCTTTGATCAAATCTAACAAATATCTCATAAAACTCATAAAATGTACCAATTAATTCCTAAATGACTTATAATATCATAGAAATTATTTTATCAATTTAAAGGAGTAAAAAATATTGGCCTAAGCTATTGTATAAAAATTATTTTGACCTCTAAAATGGCATGATTCATTGTGCTTGTCATTCAAGGATTCTGGGTAATTAAAATAAATTATGGGCTGTAAATATTAGGTGTCAACAAATGACCCTTCGGTGTTCGGGGATGGCGAGACCATTCTTGAGCAACGAAATTTGACTAACCCTAATTTTTTACGGACCCGACACATTCTACCTCTCATTATTATACAATTTTCACATACGTGGCCGGACCCTAGTTTCTGGGTTTCCTACATATCTCGGGCTATACGAGAATTCAGGCCACCGTAGTTCGACTCGACTAAGGACTTTTAAGTGATTTGGAAGGAAAGTCCTGAAATTCCCAGTGTTGTGACTGGGTTTTATCTGGACGGTTGTTTGAATGTGACTGACTCTCTGGTCTTGAGTCTGCCTATATATCCTTGATCTTTGGGAATTAGGTCACATGTAGTTCGACTTGCTAATGAAGAGGATATCCTTTATGCGGGAATACCTTCAGACTTCCCGGTGTGTATCCGACCGGTCGCGGTTTTTTTGTAAAGAAAATAAAAATAGACAAAATTATGGCTATGTCTGAGATCGGATGGCTTCCAAATCCAGTTCGGAGAGCTTGACTCTCATGGGCACCCTATCTTGATCGGCTGCGTAAGAAAAGCTCCATATTTGCTCCGAAATTTGTCTGGATCTGGTTCAGCAAGCCAGTTCCTTTCTTGCGACTGTGTGCCTGTTTCCTAGAATTGAAAATATTGCAGATATTTTTTGTGGAATTTAGATGAATGGCCTTCTCAGCTGTTTGCATGAATGGCCCTCTTTGCAGTTTTTATGAGTGGCCCTCTCGGTAATTTGTTTGAATAGGCCTCTAGGCAGTTTGTATGAATGGCCCTCTTGGAAATTTAATATGAATGGCCCTCTCGGCGGTTGGTATGAATGGCCCTCTCGGCAGTTTGTATGAATGGCCCTCTCGGCAGTTTGTATGAATGGTCCTCTCGGCAAATTAAATAAATGAAGGGCCCTCTCGGTAAATTAAATAAATGAATGGCCCTCTCGGCAATTTGACATGAATGGCCCTTTCGACAAATTAAATAAATTAATGGCCCTCTTGGTATGCAGATGATAGACACGGCCCTTGCGGCTGGATGATCTTTCTTTCATCCATTGTATTGGTTGTTGACCCTTATGGTCGGATATGCCCTTCACCCTTGTCATGACCTTTTTGGTCGCCTGTACCTTTATGCTCATTCATTTTGACCCCTTTTGGCCAGATGTGTCCTTATCATTCACTCTTTGTGTGACCCTTTTGCTCGGATATATCTTCTCGTCATTATTGAGAATAATGAGCCTCTTCTAGAATTCGACGACGTAATTCTACAACATTCAGAACACATAGCCTGTCTCGATATCTAAGAATCCTATCTATAGAAGTTTCAAATGGAGACTTCTCTTTTTCATGAAATGTATCTCTATAATGGCTCAACTGAGGATCTTCATATTGATGCTCTTTCACCTCCATGTCCAAGGATGAAACAGTTGGATTATTGATATCAATTTCTGCACCACCTGAATCAATTAGATGAACTCCAAGATTAGCTAGTTGGTGGAGCTCAAGAATTAATTCCTTCTTCTCCGGAGGAACTTCACATAGGCTACCCATTGATCTGCGACTAAGCGCATCAGGTACTACATTTGCTTTCTCGGGTTGGTATAAAATACTCACATCATAATCTTTCAATAATTCTAACCACCGCCTCTGCCGCAGATTTAACTCCTTCTGTTTGAAAATATATTGAAAACTCTTGTGATCTGTGTAAATATCAACGTGAACACCATACAAGTAATGTCTCCACATCTTTAGTGCAAGGATAACTGCAGCCATCTCAATATCATGAGTTGGGTAGTTCTTCTCATGTTTCCACAATTTCTTTGAAGCACAAGCAATGACTTTACTGTGCTGCATCAACACACATCCTAACCCAACGCCTGAAGCATCATAATATACAACAAAACAGTCTGGCCCTTCTGGAGTGTCAAGACCGGGACTGAAGTTAATCTATCCTTCAACTCTTGGAAGCTGCATTCACAAGCATCATTCCACTGAAATTTAGCTAATTTCTGGGCCAGCTTCGTCAATGGGGCTGAAATAGATGAATACCTCTCCACGAATCTCCTATAGTAACTTGCCAATCCCGGGAAACTACGGACTTCCGTGGGTGTTGTAGGCCTTGGCCAAGTCTTCACAGCTTCAATTTTCTGAGTATCAACTCGAATGCCATGAGCTGAAATAACATGGCCCAAAAATGTCACAGAATTCAGCCAAAACTCGCACTTTGAAAATTTTCATACAATTCTCGAGTTCGAAGAATTATAAGAACAATACGTAAATGATCTGCATGCTCTGATTCTATCCTAGAGTATACAAGAATATCATCAATGAACACTATCACAAATAGGTCCAAGAGAGGCTTGAATACATTATTCATCAAATTCATAAACACTGCTGGGGCATTAGTTAACCCAAATGACATCACCCGGAATTCATAATGGCCATATCTCATTCTGAAAGCTGTTTTGGGTATATCTTCTTCTTTAACTCTTACTTGATGATAACCTGACCTTAGATCTATTTTGGAAAACCACTTGGCACCCTGTAACTGATCAAATAAATCATCAATTCTCGGAAGAGGATATTTATTCTTTATCGTCACCTTATTCAATTGCCTATAATCGATGAACATCCGTAGGGAACCATCTTGCTTTCTCACAAATAGAACAGGTGCTCCCCACGGTGATGAACTGGGTCTAATAAACCCCCTCTCAAGCAAATCATTCAGTTGTGCCTTTAGCTCTTTCAATTCTGCCGGAGCTATTCGGTAAGGAGGAATAGGAATAGGCTTGGTGTCCGGCAACACATCAATAGCGAAATCAATCTCTCTTTCCGGAGGAAGACCTGGAAGTTCATCTGGAAATACATTCGGAAATTCATTCACTACCGGAATGGATTGGAAAGTTGGTGGCTTTGCTTCGGCATCATGAACCCGAACTAGGTGATAAATGTAACCCTTTGCTATCATCTTCCTTGCCTTAAGGTAGGAAATAAACCTACCTCTTGGAGATGCTGTATTGCCTTTCCATTCAAGCACGGGCTCTCCCAGAAATTGAAGTCAGACTACTTTCATTCGGCAATCAACATTAGCATAACATGAGGCCAACCAATCCATACCCATAATTACATAGAAATCTATCATTTCCAGGTCAACTAAATCAACTTTAGTCTGGCGGTCACATATCACAATTACATAATTTTTGTACACTTGTTTAGCTATCACGGGATCACCAACCGGAGTAGATACCTCAAAAGGTTTAATTGGCTCGGGTTTCACTCTAATACGACCAGCGATATATTGAGTAATATAAGATAGTGTAGAACCCGGATCTACCAATGCATATTCGTCATGAGGAAATACGGATATATACCTGTAACCACTCGAGGAGGACTGAAGATCCTGTCGTTTGGCTAATGCATAGATGCGGGGCTAAGTATCACCTGAAGTAGATGCTCCCCCTCTGCCTCTACCTCGGCCTACTAGAATCTGGGGAGTCTGCCCTACCGGGCGCACTAAGGAAGAACCAGCCGCTGATCCTGTGGGCTGAACCCCACCTCTACCGTGTCTCGAGGGACAATCACGCATCACGTGCCCAGTCTGTCCGCAAACATAACAAGCATCTGTACCCTGGTGGCATGGCCCTGAATGTCACTTCCTGCACTGACTACATCGTGGGGCTGGCGGTCTCCTCTGGCTATAATAACCCCCAAACTGGGAACCTGAAGCTCTCGAGCTCTGACCCTGCCCTGAATGAATGGAGCGGTCAAATCTCCTACCTGCAAATCGTGGGGGTGCACTAGTCGCCGACTGGCCTGAGTGTCTAGAATATGATGGCCTCAATCCCCCTCTAAAGTTACTACTGGTACCCATAGATCTGGCCCTCTTACTTTGCCTTCTATCAATATCACGCTCACTCTTTTGCGGATGTTGCTGCTCTTCTAAGTTCTGGGCATGGTCCTGAATGCGGGAAATATCCATCCCATCTTGCAATGAAGCTGTCAAGCAATCCTTGAAAAAATGTGACCCTAAGCCACTCACAAATCGGTGCATTATATCTCCCATGTCGGCCACCATAGGCGGAGCATATCTATCCAATGAATTAAACTAAAGGCTATACTCCCGGGCACTCATGTCCCCTTGTTTTAGATTTAAGAACCTGTCCGCTCTAGCTCGGCAAACCACGGGTGGAAAATAGTGGCGGATGAAGGCATCCACAAATTCTTGCCAAATGGGAAGAGGTGCATTCTCTTTTCTTAATGATATCCAATTATTATACCATAAGACCGCCACATCTCGGAGTCTATAAGATGTGTTATATCCCTTATTTTGTACGTTCGGATATTTCAAGGTAGTCGTGGTAAGTTAAGGGAATGACCGTCTTCCAAAATTATTTTAATGTACAAGTTGGTTATGAATATTAGTTATGAACATTATTAGTATGGAAATATTGAGGGAGGGTAAGGGCAAAAAGGGAAAATTCGCAAAGTGGCTTATGGTAATATTGTGGAAGGCTAGGGGCAAAATGGGAATTTCACAAAATGTTCAAGAAAAATCTTGAAGAAGGACACTTTGGCCGTGGGGTATATATATATATATATATATATATATATATATATATATATATATATATATATATATGGAAAAGTGAAGACTAATAAAACAATTAGTCATCTTTTTTTTTATTCTTAAGAAACTTCAAGAAGAGGGCATGTGTCTATATGTTTTTGGAAGGAGCTATATATATATATATAAGAGAGAGCTTACCAAGCAAGACATAATTGTCATGAAAATTCAAGAAAACTTGAAGAAAAAGATGGGCCATATTCGGCCATGGCTAGGGCAAATGATGCCATGAAAATTGATCAAGAAAATTTATTTTCTTCTAGTATTCCAACTAATTTGAAGGCCCTAATTAACATGGAGTGATTGTTGGAGCAAGCAAAGCATTTGTAGTGCATGTTGGAAACCTTAGCCAAGCCAAGAAGTTGAGTGAGAAAGGTATGTGTTCAATCCTCTTTTACACATGTTATGGATGGTTGTGTATGTTGTAGTGTGTAGAAATGGATAAAAATCATGAATTTGGTATGTTGGGGTGTTGGCCGAATATAGTTGCATTGTGTAGAACAAATGAATTGATTTTATTTAGTAGTTTGATTGTTGTGTTGTGGATTCCATGATGTAAAATAAGGATTTAATGGCTTGAAATGAAGTTGTAATCATTGTGGTGTCGTGGTGGAAGTTAATGTGACACTAGCATGAATTCTTATGTTTGTATGAATGGAGTTGTTAATGTAAAATGTTGGTGGAATTCATGAATTTGGAAGTGAGACATTTGTTTGGAAGATTGTAAGTTGGGTTGTTGTAATTGAATTTGAAAGAAGGAAATAGGTTGTTATTGTCCTTGTTGGAATTGGAAGGTTTCGGGTGAAGTAGTATGTTGATTGAGTCGTTTTGAATGCTATGTGAATTGAATTGAATATAAATGAAATGTCGTTAAATTGTATGACAAAGGTTTTTAATGTTAGAATGCGTCTTGAATTGATTGTTGATGTTGTTGGTATGATTGATGGTATTTTTGTTGATAGTTTGGCCGAGTTGAATTCTCGGATTGTTGATTGATGATTTGGGCCGAGTTAGATTCTCGGGATGGTATATTTACAGGGAAGATGCTGCGGAAATTTCGGCAGATCATAAGTGAATTTATTTGAAGGATTAAGACAAGTATATGGTGATGAATCTAATGATTGCGTCAATCTTCTTGAATGTAGACTAGCGATAGCGAGCTTGGACAATTAAGCGTAGCTAATAGGACGTGGAACGGGTATGTTAAGGCTTGTCCCTTTCTTTCAAAGGCATGATCCCGATGTTATGATTTTAAAATTGTTTCCATATCTTACTTGTTTTTCAAAAGTTAGATTTTTATGATTCCAAGGCATGACTCTCTTCCCGATAGCTCGTAAATGTTTTTTTTCAAAGTGTCCGTATTCTACTACAACAGAGGTTTATGATTTTATAAGATCTCATGACAATAATGATGGATATGTTTTACAATGACGTTGATGATGTCAAGGATGAGAATGTTTCTATGATTTCATGTTTAAAGGTACTTGGTATGATTATTGCTTTGATTTTCCAAAAATAGCTTCCGAAACGTTCATAGAAGGTTCTGTACTTCAAACGCTCATAACTTTCTTATACTAAGTCGGATTGATCCGAAACTTGTTTCTGAGCCTTCAAGTGTCGGTTTATGTAAGTACCCATCGAGTCTTAAAATTCTGTTCTATGTGCATATGTATATGAAGCGACGACTTATGAGATTTATGATCTTATTCTATGTTCTCTTAATGCTGTTATTCGTTGCTAGTCTCATCTTATAATAATTATTCCTTCAAGGTGAGACAAAGTCATGATGATTATTCCATAATGTAATCGGAGGTTACCGACCTTACGTCACTCCGATGGAGTTATAGCTTTTGATGGGGCTCTTATGCATGCTTATGTTGTGATGCTTACACCGTGCCTATACGGCCGGGCAGCACCGCTAAGGCGGGCGGCTTATGGATGATTACACCGTGTCTATATGGCCGGGCAGCACCGCTAAGGCGGGCGGCTTATGAATAATAACACCGTGTCTATATGGCACGGGCAGCACCACTAGTGGGCGGCGTGAGATGACTACCCCGGACGCGGGCTAATGATGTTATGTGATTCAGACAGTTTAAGTATACATGAAAGTAAAGGTGAGCATGCATGATTCCGCCTTAAGAGGCAGGCAGTTACAGTCAGACCTTTTCTTATATCTTCCATATTTCCTTATTATGTTTTGTTCATGTTCTGTCCATATTATCATGTTATCATTCATGCCTTACATACTCAGTACATTGCTCGTACTAACCCCTTTTCTTCGGGGGCTGCGTTTCATGCCACGCAGGTACACCCAGATGAGTAGAAGATGTTCCAGCGGAGTTGGCAAGCTCCATTTGCCCTGGAGAGTTGTCGGTTCAGAGTATTATGCTATGATGTCTTGGTTGAAGTTAGAGACTTTGCAGACAGAGTCGTGGGCATAGAATGTGAATTTGTAAGCGGCTCCATCAGCCGAAGTGTCTTATAGTATTATGTGATAGATCCAGTATGATTACAGACTATACTTGATTTGAGTACGATGAAAGAAAGATCTTGAAATATTTACCATGTATTTCATTCTTATTTGATTTAAAGGTCCAAAGAAATTATGTATGTAATAAGAGTCAGCGGGTTCGCTCGGCTATGAATATGGGGTCGGGTGCCCATCACACCCTAGTAAGGTTGGGGTGTGACAAAGTGGTATCAGAGCAGGTCGTCCTAGGGGTTGTCTGCAAAGTCGTGTCCAATAGAGTCCTGTTTATGGGTGTGAAGCCGGCCACATTTATAAACAGGAGGCTGCGGGGCATCTAGGGATTGTTGACCTTCTTTCTGTCTTAGATCGTGTGATAGAGCCAAGTCATAGGAGAATGAGATTCCTTATATAAGCCCTACATACGACGGAGAAGGTAAAGGACAATATGGAAAGTTATAGAAGTCTTGATATATTTGTTCTGTAACTAGGCAATAAGTGAGATGCGTTGTTTCAGAAAGGTTATGGATTTGGCATGGCGATGAAGGTGCGATCACTACCATCGGGAATCTGGAAGCCTAGGACAGGAAGTAGTCATACACACAGGTGGGAGGTAAACATTGGGAATTGAAAAGGGTAAAATAGTAATTGTAAAAGAAAGGACGTGTTACGAAAATGTCTTGGAACCTGTGAGACTTCAATTTGCTCTGGATCATGTAATAAAGGTCATGTGAGGAAGCGGACGCGGTTATATCAGCATTAAGGCACCAGATTCCATCAAAGTTTCGAGGTTAAGTGTGCTCAGGTGGGAGCAATTTTAGGATGGGTGACCCCCTGGGAAGTATGCAAGAAATTCTATATATCCAGACATAAGAGACAAATGAGAAGTTAGAGTAATCTAAGGGAAACTAGAGTAGACGGAATGGCTGGAAACCATAAGAGGTCGCGTAAGACGAGGTAGGCTAGACTAGAGAAGAGACAAAAAGTGCGTCACAGCTTTGGAAATTTGGATAGGCTTGAATAGCGTTTGGAAGTATTTTGTGGGAAAGTTGGTAGTAAATATATATATATATATATATATATATATATATATATGAATGCGTATGATATCCCATATATGATTGTATCGGTGGGCGTGTGTGTCCCAGCAACCAGTACTACGGTATGGCAGGCATCAATAGAGTAAGGGTACCGAAGTTCAAGTGACAACAGAAATAAATGATACAAGTGTTACAAGGTAAGTTGATGTCATTTTCACTACAGGTTAAGATTGGAAAGTTTTAATACAGCGATATTTGGAAAAGAAAGAGAGTGAGTAGATGGAAAACAAAGAGATCAAAGTGTCGGAAGAAGGTGAAAGGTAAGAAACCTCGGTGAGTGAAACCCCCGAAAGAAACTGCAGGCAGAGCACGAGACGATTCAGGTAAAACTTAAAAGATAGACATGTGAGAAGGATAAAGTGCGGTCATGTGAAACAAAGAGGAATGTGTGGAGTTCGAGGACCGGTTCCAATAAGTAAGGCTAAGGGAATAGTGACCACGACAAGGAATGTGAAGTAATAGAAAGAATGATAAAGCCTTGTGACGATGTTAGGAGGAAAGTAACCGGAAATCTTTAACCATAGAAGTAAGAGGGATGTTCTGATAAGTTAGCGGTAGGAATATTTCACGAACTTCAGAACCCATACGGCAAATAACAAGAAAAGAAAAGTGTTCGAGGAGGAAGGAACCTAAGGAGGGTTAAGCATGAAAGCAGGAAAGATATACTAATGGGTTAGTCGAAGGAATAAAAAGAATATATGGGAATGTTGACAAAAATGATGATATGGGCGCGAAATGAAAGAAAAACTTATGGTAAGAAGTTTCGATATGTTGTGCATGGAGTTGGAAAGGAAGACGAGGAGTAAGGTATAAATGAAGACTTCAAAAAGGACAGTTGGCGTATAAGGAGCCCCTTAAAAAGGGGGGGGGGGGGGGGGCATATTATATCAGACTCAAAGGATATTTTGATGACAACGACTATTATAATGAAAGTATCAACCATTGGTAGTCTGAAATTTTTGAAAGAAAGAACGCAGCGCCTGTGAAGGAAATAAGAGAGTTCATTGGATACTAGAAAGTAGTTCATCAACCATTAATTATACGGAGCATGAGAATATACGCTATGAAATCATATGAACCATCGACGTGAAGCGATGCTCGACCATATTTGTATGGAATTCACGCCAGAGTGCTGATACAAAGAAATCAAAAACAAATATACTTGTGTCAAGGAGTATGAGGGCAAGGAACGGCCGATGGCCATATTGGATCGTCAAGTGAAGGTTGCGCGCCAAAGATGTGGCTTCTGTTAAGGTGTGGTAACAAAACAATAACAGAGAAGGGATGACCTGGGAAGGACAAGGATAAGGAGCTGGCGCAGTGGATTAGGAAACCATAATACGGAATAAGGATTTAGGTCAAGACCGAGGAGTTCGATTGTAAAAGAAATGGGGTAAAAGATAAGAAATGGGCATGAAGAAAAGGACAACTGTAAAGGGACCCCTCGAAGTGCCACCAGACCCCATAAGATCAGTTGAACATTCGAGGACGAATGTTCTAAAGGGGGGGGAGGATGTTATATCCCGTATTTTGTATGTTCGGATATTTCACGGTAGTCGTGGTAAGTTAAGGGAATGACCATCTTCCAAAATTATTTTAATGTACAAGTTGTTTATGAATATTATTTATGAACATTATTAGTATGGAAACATTGAGAGAGGTTAAGGGCAAAAAGGAAAAATTCGCAAAGTGGCTTATGGTAATATTGTGGAAGGCTAGGGGCAAAATGGGAATTTCACAAAATGTTCAAGAAAATTCTTGAAGAAGGCCACTTTGGCCGTGGGGTATATATATATATATATATGGAAAAGTGAAGACTAATAAAACAATTAGTCATCTTTTTTTTTATTCTTAAGAAACTTCAAGAAGAGGGCATGTGTCTACATGTTATTGGAAGGAGCTATATATATATATATATATATAAGAGAGATCTTACCAAGCAAGACATAATTGTCATGAAAATTCAAGAAAACTTGAAGAAAAAGAAGGGCAATATTCGGCCATGGCTAGGGCAAATGATGCCATGAAAATTGATCAAGAACAATTATTTTCTTCTAGTATTCCAACTAATTTGAAGGCCCTAATTAACATGGAGTGATTATTGGAGCAAGCAAAGCATTTGTTGTGCAAGTTGGAAACCTTAGCCAAGCCAAGAAGTTGAGTGAGAAAGGTATGTGTTCAATCCTCTTTTACACATGTTATGGATGGTTGTGTATGTTGTAGTGTGTACAAATGCATAAAAATCATGAATTTGGTATGTTGGGGTGTTGGCCGAATATAGTTGCATTGTGTAGAACAAATGAATTGATTTTATTTAGTAGTTTGATTGTTGTGTTGTGGATTCCATGATGTAAAATGAGGATTTAATGGCTTGAAATGAAGTTGTAATCGTTGTGGTTTCGTGGTGGAAGTTAATGTGACACTAGCATGAATTCTTATATTTGTATGAATGGAGTAGTTAATGTAAAATGTTTGTGGAATTCATGAATTTGGAAGTGAGACATTTGTTTGGAAGATTGTAAGTTGGGTTGTTGTAATTGAATTTGAAAGAAGGAAATAGGTTGTTATTGTCCTTGTTGGAATTGGAAGGTTTCGGGTGAAGTAGTATGTTGATTGAGTCGTTTTGAATGCTATGTGAATTGAATTGAATATAAATGAAATGTCGTTAAATTGTATGACAAAGGTTGTTAATGTTAGAATGCGTCTTGAATTGATTGTTGATGTTGTTGGTATGATTGATGGTATTTTTGTCGATAGTTTGGCCGAGTTGAATTCTTGGATTGTTGATTGATGATTTGGGCCGAGTTAGATTCTCGGGGATTGTATATTTACAGGGGAGATGCTGCGGAAATTTCGGCAGATCATAAGTGAATTTATTTGAAGGATTAAGACAAGTATATGGTGATGAATCTAATGATTGCGTCAATCTTCTTGAATGTAGACTAGCGATAGCGAGCTTGGACAATTAAGCGTAGCTAATAGGACGTGGAACAGGTATGTTAAGGCTTGTCCCTTTCTTACAAAGGCATGATCCCGATGTTATGATTTCAAAATTGTTTCCATATCTTACTTGTTTTTCAAAAGTTATATTTTTATGATTCCAAGGCATGACTCTCTTCCCGATAGCTCGTAAATGTTTTTTTTCAAAGTGTCCGTATTCTACTAAAACAGAGGTTTATGATTTTATAAGATCTCATCACAATAACGATGGATATGTTTTACAATGACGTTGATGATGTCAAGGATGAGAATGTTTCTATGATTTCATGTTTAAAGGTACTTGGTATGATTATTGCTTTGATTTTCCAAAAATAGCTTCCGAAACGTTCATAGAAGGTTCTGTACTTCAAACGCTCATAACTTTCTTATACTATGTCGGATTGATCCGAAACTTGTTTCTGAGCCTTCAAGTGTGGGTTTATGTAAGTACCCATTGAGTCTTAAAATTCTGTTCTATGTGCATATGTATATGAAGCGACACCTTATGAGATTTATGATCTTATTCTATGTTCTCTTAACGCTGTTATACGTTGCTAGTCTCATCTTATAATAATTGTTCCTTCAAGGTGAGACAAAGTCATGATGATTATTCCATAATGTAATCGGAGGTTACCGACCTTACGTCACTCCGATGGAGTTATAGCTTTTGATGGGGCTCTTATGCATGCTTATGTTGTGATGATTACACCGTGCCTATACGGCCGGGAAGCACCGCTAAGGCGGGCGGCTTATGGATGATTACACCGTGCCTATAAGGCCGGGCAGCACCGCTAAGGCGGGCGGCTTATGGATAATAACACCGTGTCTATATGGCACGGGCAGCACCACTAGTGGGCGGCGTGAGATGACTACCCCGGACGCGGGCTAATGATGTTATGTGATTCAGACAGTTTAAGTATACATGAAAGTAAAGGTGAGCATGCATGATTCCGCCTTAAGAGGCAGGCAGTTACAGTCAGACCTATTCTTATATCTTCCATATTTCCTTATTATGTTTTGTTCATGTTCTGTCCATATTATCATGTTATCATTCATGCCTTACATACTCAGTACATTGCTCGTACTGACCCCTTTTCTTCGGGGGCTGCGTTTCATGCCACGCAGGTACACCCAGATGAGTAGAAGATGTTCCAGCGGAGTTGGCAAGCTCCATTTGCCCTGGAGAGTTGCCGGGTCAGAGTATTATGCTATGATGTCTTGGTTGAAGTTAGAGACTTTGCAGACAGAGTCGTGGGCATAGAATGCCAATTTTGTAAGCGGCTCCATCAGCCGAAGTGTCTTATAGTATTATGTGACAGATCCAGTATGATTACAGACTAAACTTGATTTGAGTACGATGAAAGAAAGATCTTGAAAGATTTACCATGTATTTCATTCTTATTTGATTTAAAGGTCCAAAGAAATTATGCATGTAATAAGAGTCAGCGGGTTCGCTCGGCTCCGAATATGGGGTCGGGTGCCCATCACACCCTAGTAAGGTTGGGGTGTGACAAGATGCTAACTCCACAGACTCAGTTTTGGAGGCATGAATAATTTTCAATGTCCTCAACATCTCATCAATAAAACCTTGCGGGTCTTTCTCCGGCTTTGACCCGAAAAAATCCGGAAGATTCAAACTCATGAAATCACGGGCTCGAGTTCTATCTGCCCTGTCACTGGAACCCAAACTCTGCCGTTGTGCCTGGGCGGCAACTAACTGTGTCAATAGAGGAATAACCTCAGTCATTTGTTGACCCGAACTAACCGGGGGAAGAACTGGAGGCATAGGAGCTGGAGGTGAAGCCCCCTCTTGTTCTTCTATAATAGGCGGAGTAGGAGAGATATTAGAAGGAGCCTCATTATGTGATTCACCCTCTTCTATATTCATTGGCGGCTCCCTTTCTACCCGTCTTTCTATCATAGTCTTGCCCTTCTGGGAGGCTGTAGCTTTTCTTTTTGGCGGCATCTCTGAAATCATAACACACTATTAGGGAGGGAAAATCTTATAACACGACTCTATCACACGATCTCATAAGAAGAAGAATGGTCATTTTTCCTAAATGCCCTCTAGCCTCCTGTTTATTAGTGTGGCGCGCAATACACCATAAACAAGACACTACTAGACACGGCTCGTAGACACTTCCAAGGACAGAACTGCTCTGATACCACTTTTGTCACGACCTGACTAGGGCCATGACGGGTACCCGGGGCTAACCACCGAGCACCACTCGCTCCATTACTCATTCTGCGTTCATTCATATATCTTATGCTCATAATCATAGGAAAACCATTTTCCATTTCGAAACATAAGTACCTTTTATGTACATAAGCCCTTTGGCCATCAAAATAATACATATATACAATGGGAAACCGTGAGACTATACTACCCACACCTGCGTATCTACGAGCCTCTACTAGTGTACTAGATATATAGACGGGACAGGACCCCGTCGTGCCCAAAACATATATACACAAAAGAATAAATCAATGGCACCTCCGGAACAACGGAGTGCTCTCAAGGACTGCTAATAGCTCCTATGAGTCTGGACTACCTCACTGTCTACCTATGGGCATGAACACAACATCCGAAGAGAAAGGACGTCAGTACGAACATTGTACTGAGTATGTAAGGCATGAATGAAATGACCATGATAAAGAAATCATATGACATGCGGTAAAGATATAACCTACTTAACTTTTAAAAGTGTGCATTTTAATCATATTACATATCTCATCGTATCACATATGTCATCATATCACATATACCATCGTCGTTAACCCGCGTTCGGGTAACCATCATACGCCGCCTACTAGTGGTGTCATGCCCGGCCCTCTAGGCTCGGTGTAATCACAAGGAGCCCGCCTTAGTGGTGACATGCCCGGCCAATTAGGCACGGTGGTATCATATGCAGCCCGCCTTCGCGGTGACATGCCCGGCTAATTAGGAATGATGGAATCATATCATCATACACTCGTCATAAACTTATCATCATCATACATTTTTCATAAAACATGCATTAGAACTTAAAGGCAACTATAGCTATGTCGGGGTGACATAAGGTCGTGAACCCCCGATTGCATTATGGAGTGATCATATTCATCATATCTCACCTTGAAGGAACTAACATTTAGGGTGAGTGTACACAAGGAACAACATCAATGGAACCATACTTAGGATCATTAACCTCATGGACATCGTACCTTACTTTAGGATTCTTTAGACTTAAACTCATTATCATCATTATCATGCTCGTGTCGTATCTCTTTTCTTTATCTTATACATGTATAGCTCTTTATAGTCATAGACTCATGATTTCCATTATATAGGAAAATCATGGAAAAATAGGAAGATTCATGCCATAAGAGTCATTCCTTAGAAGGAAAGGACTAGTCTTACATACCTTTTCATTTAGCTATTCTATCGCTTGATCGTTCTCCTTCAATGCTCACGTTTCTACCTTCAAGAGAGTTCGTATTAACGTTAGCTAATCGATTATATGAACGTGCTTACTAAGGCTAGAGAAAATTGGGTAGCATTTCCTTTGTTTAAACTACTTTCTTCATATCATATATCAACTCGCAAACGTCTATAATAACATTCACAACATTATAACCAACAATCTTCATTCATCCACATTATCTACATTTCACACTTTCACTTCAATCCATCCATAATCATGGTCATAATATACTATTACATTTACTCACAATATAATGCTTATCCCATGTCCTTAATATCATTTATAACATAATCATAATCACAACATATCAAGAATCATGACTCATCCCAAGCTACTACTCAAAATCTCATTATTCTCATCTTTGTAACCCATTTTCTATCTCCTTTCATAATCTAAGTCTTTCAACCTCTCAATGTCTTAAACAACATGGAATGATCATAAAACTTACCTTAGATAGTGTAGTAACGAGCTTTGAGTGGAAATAATTCAGTTGAGCCAAAACCCTAATTCACTTCCAATGGAATTTCTTGACTTGGATGAACTCCAATAAGTTTCTTACACTTGGTTTTCTTGGTTTGATGAAGTTGATCATGAATTTCTCTTGGATTCTTGTGGAAGAAGTGTGGAGAGCTTTCTAGAGAGTTCTTGAAGTGTTGGAAGAAATATGAAATAAATGGAGTGAGGTTGGTCGCTTATACTAATTTTAGAAGCTGGCCCGACTCAAATCTACTGACCAACATACGGTCCGTATCTTTTATATGGACCGTATGTCTGGCCGTATATTTGGTCCAGTGGAAGTCCCATTCTGGACAGGACATACAGCCTAACATACGGCCAGTATATTTTATACGACCAGTATGTTGGGCTATATAATGCTCAGCATTTCCGAACTCTTTCTCGTCGACTCTTTTGATCTCCAGTCCTTATGGAACCTTCTTAACACTTGTTTAACACCTCATTAACAACTTAAGGGACATTCTAACTCTTCTCCAAGACATCATTAAGTCATCATTAATTCGGTACTCATAAATCTTATCCGACATATAACGTATACCTTGCTTTTCTTGGCAACTTTCTTCTCTTACCTCAAATGTCTTTGAAATCTCAATTAGGATCATCAAATGCTATTTCTTACTTATTGAAACATAGCACACTTCGTGCCCGTCGTTAGTCTATTCACTGTGCATCAACGAGAAATTTTTCGAGGTGTAACAGGTATGGAGTATCGGTGAAGCGTAGGAGGATACATAAAGGTCAAAGGAGTCAGAGTTTCTGACACATAAAAAAGGGATAAAGAGGATGAGAGCAAGAGCGAATAAAGGTATATAGTAAGTACTGGGTAAGCAAGAATATAAGCATGTAACCGACAGACGTCAAAGGGACAACGAGAATGATAAGGCCTGAACTAGTAGACAAACAGCTGATAAGGAAAAAGGGATAACCGTGAGTACGCGTATAAATTTTAGCCATAAGAAAAGGAGAATGATATTCAAGAATTACTTGGGCAAGCAATTTAGCAAATTCGAGAATACACCCATTGGTAGTAAATAAACAGTATCCAAGAAATACCAAAGGAATTGTGAACTATGAATGTACAGTCTACATGTACGTAAAGATGATGAGCCAGTAAGCGCACGAGAAAGAACTGTAGATGTTAAGAAGGAACCATGTTATTGCTCATATAAGGAAACCAAGGAATCCAAGAAAGGTTAATTGTCTAAAATTGAGGCGCTCCAGTATAACAAACTAACGAATACCACTGCAATAAGACTGGGGAATGCCAAAGAAGCACTGCAAGGCAACCCAAGAGAGTTAAGGAGAATACTAACTAGTTGAGTAGAATCAATCAGTACTGACACAATTGAACGGTATGAAGACAAGAAATGGAGTAACATTTCAGCAGAAGAGCTCCAGGTACAACTGTTAATCAACTGAGAAATAGAGTGTAGGGCTCATAGGGATAAATATGAAGGAAAGGCTAAACATCAAGTTCATCACTATTCATACGAATGATGGGGTTAATGGTTAAGTTCTCAGAAATCGCCAGCATAATATGAGGAATGATTGAATGGACCATAAGTATAAAGCTTTAAACACCAAAATGAACATGGGGGATTGTCGCTTCAACAAACCGATATAGTATCATAAGTCTGCAAATTATGGTTATGATTTATTACCTTAAGGTATATCGCCTCTAAGAAACTGCGAGGAGGATCATAAGTTGCATAGTTCGAATAAAGTTCGATTTCGAATACGTGGGTAAGACTACCAGTAAGTAAAGTAAATGCCAGCAGATACAAGTGAGAATATTGACATCAACGTCAAAATGAGTTTTACTTCAACATTCGAGGACGAATCTTTTTAAAGGGGGCGGAGAATGTTACACCTAAAAAAATTTCGAATCATTTGCGCCATGAGTAAACTAACGTAAGCTCGGAGAGGTCATGAAACCCTTGAGGTTAAGGAATACTCTTAAAAAGTGCTAAGCTAGTATCTAGAGAAGTATATCTTTTAGCATATGAAGAGTTTTGAAGTAAAGTAAAAGCCTAAAATGAAGTTATGAAGTCTAGTTTACAACGTAACAAACTGCTCGTCGATATGACATCGGAGTAGAGAGTTATGGATGTTACAAGGTAGGTCGGCGGAGCAGAGGCGCGCGCAGCTACAATGAACAAAATTTTAGGTCGGTGGCAAGTGTAAAAGGACACTTTTTGTCATTTTTTTGGTCATTTTTCCAACTCTAGACCCTTCCAAAACATACATGAATGGTCCTACAAGTCCATATGCAAATTTTGGTCATAAAGTGTTAAAGTTAGCCGTCAACGAGGCTCGGGAAGTGTATAGGATTTTGCAGCTCGTGTTCTAAACATCAAATCTTAATGGGATGAAGGAATCTATTGCAGATAAATAATATTTCAAACTCTTCCAACTTTGATTGAGGTAAGGATACTATCTATTTTTGATATTATGAATGGTACTATGGAGATTTAGTTGTTAAGGCTTCGTAGAGAGTAGTGATGGGTTGAGACATTGGGAAAACATCGTGAGGGATGTTTTATAGAGTAGTTCGGTATTGATGATGATGTTGTTGATATTAGTGTTGTTGTTATTGTTGCTGGTCATTGGTATTGTGATTTCGGGCTAGGGATATAAACAGGGGAGATGCTGCCCGAATTTTGGCAGATTCTAAAAGGATTTAATTTGAAGGCTTAAGATAATCATATGACGATAAGCCTGAAAATAGTATGAATTGTTTTATATGTATATTGCGAGACCAGAAATAGGTTTGAAAGTCGAGAAGTGAACTTCCACGTATGTGAAGGTTGTTCCTTCTTTTCTTGGCATGATTCCATATATGGTAAGAGCGTAAAGAACCTTATGACTAGAGATTTGTCAAAGTAGAGCTTGTCATATTGTTGAATAATTTTTTAGTGTTATGTTATTCATTCTAAGGGGCCATATCCCCTTCATATGTCCTTGAGTTTATAGAGAGCCAGAACAGACATGTTACAGTACCGGTGTTTTTCAGCATATGCATGTTATACTGCATGATATACATATATAATTTTTCTTTAGCCTTGCCATTTTATCAGTGAGACATTTTCTTTAGCCTGGCCACTTCATCAGTGAGACAGATTGCCTGGCCTACGGGTCAGTGAGATAGATTGCCTGGCCGACGGGTCAGTAAGATTTTTCAGTTGCCTGGCCACTTGGTCAGTGAGAAATATAATAGTATTATATTGCATTTCATATGAGAAAGGTCAGGTGAGATATTCAGGGTATTCTTTGGCCTCCATATTGTACTGTTTTAAGTTCAGTTTCAGTTATCGTTTGCCTTACATATTCAGTATATTGTTTTGTACTGACGTCCCTTTTGCTGGGGGGCGCTGCGTACATGTCCTCAGGTTCAGGTAGCCAAACAGGCGATCCAGCTCCGTAGGTCTTATACCCAGCTGCAGACAGTGCGCTCCACTTGGCTCGGAGTTGCAGTCCCTTTTGGTATGCTATTTTAACACGTATATATGGGTATGACGGCGCCTTGTCCTGTCCTTTCTACAGCTTGTACTCCATAGAGGTCTGTAAACAGTTGTGTGTTGTTGAAATGTTATATAGCCTTGTCGGTTTGCACTGCTATCCTCAGCATGTATATATGTATATATATACTGGTTGCGATTTCTTGATGCATACCGGAGTTAGTATAGCTCAGTTATAAATTGTATGGGTCACCATTCTTTTTAGTGAGATGCAAGTACGAGTTTAGGGGTGCTTGGTCAGTAGTGGTCGGGCACTCGTCACGGCTCATCGGCTCGGGTCGTGACAAACCAATCACAATAACTATAAATAAATCACAACTGGCATGGACACCTCAAAAGGTTTAATCGATTCAGGCTTTATCCCAAACTTGCCAGCAACAAATGGAGTAATATATGATAAGGCGAAACACGGGTCAATCAGTGCGTATACATCATAGGAGGAGACTGATAATATACCTGTGACAACATAAGGAGATGACTCACGATCCTGTCTACCAGCTAATGCATAGATGCGGTTCTGGGGATTGCTCGAACTAGATGCTCCACCGCTTCCTCTACCACGTCCTAATGGTGTCTGAGAAACCTGACCTGAAGGGCGTATAGATGAAGAAGAACCAACTACGGACCCTTTGGGCTGAACTATACCCACACCATCTCTTAATGGACACTCCCGCATCATATGACCGAGTTGGCCACAAGCATAGCAGGTGTTTGATCCCAATCGACACTGTCCGGCATGTACCTCACCGCACTGGGCACACCGTGATAAGGGTGGCCTCATCTGTCCTGACTACTGTCTAGACTGAGAACTGAAGCTCTAGAACTCTGACCCGCTCCGAAATAAAAAGGCCGATCAAATCTCTGACCTGGAAACTGCGGAGGTGCACTCACTGCTGAATGGAATGGATACCGGGGATACTGATGTCTCTGTCCCCCTCTAAACTCGCCAACAGTATCTAAAGATATAGCTTTTCTTACCATGACCCCTGTCACGCTCTCGCTCTGTCCTCTGTTAACGCTTACGATCTTACAGATCTTGTGGCACTATGCGAAATATCCATACCTGGCGGTAACGCAGCTGTCATACACTCGTCAATCCAATGTGGCCCAAGACCAACCACAAAACGGTGAACTCGATCCTCCATCACGGCCACAATAGCTGGGGCATATCTAGCTAATGAATCAAGGTGCACACTATACTCTCGAACACTCATAATGCATGACCTTCAGAGTCTTTTGCATGCTATCAATAATGTCCTGGAGGTCCATATTCTGCCTCAACACGAAGAATTCTGGGGGATCTAAACCAAGAAAATTCTTAACCCTCACACTAATAGCTCGGTCTGCCTGATCAACACCCACTCCCTGATATTAAGCCTGAGCAACTACCAATCTAGTCAACAACTGTATAGCATCCCGCATATCCTGACCCGGTGTATCTAGCAAAGTGATTGGAGGCACTGGGGAAGATGCTGGAACTAGGGCTGGCTCTCCTCTAAACTCCTCAAATGCAAGCGGGGTATGCGAAGTCTGAGATAGGGTATCACTCTGAGACTCGCCTCGAGCCCTGGTAGTCCGCTGAGTACGGCTAGTAGCCTTACCGGCCACTCTCTTGCCCTTCTGGACAGCTGTAGCTTTCTTCGGAGGCATCGCTGAAATCAGAACAAGTCATTAGAAAGTGAATTCTTATCACATTGCTCTATCGCACTATCTAAGAAAGAAAGAATGGAAACATCCTAAATGTCCTGTAGCTGCCTGTCTATAGGTATAATGCACAACACACCCATAAACAAGACTCTACTAAACACAACCCAAAGACGAAACTTCCCTGATACTACTTCTGTCACGACCCAAACCCATGAATCATGATGAGTGCCTGACCTCTACTGATCAGACACCCCTATACTCGTACCTGGATCTCACTGAATAACAGGATGGCCTATATATGACTTATAATTGAACTATACTGACTCTTGTAAGAATAACATCACAAACTCTGCATAAAAAACTCACAACCACATGTGTGTGTGTGTATCTATATATATATATATATATATATATATATATATATATATATATATATATATATATATATATATATATATACTGAAAATAATGGTGCAAGCCAACTAGGCTGCCACATATGCTGTACAACAAAATAAGAGCCGACAAGGCTGCATCACATCCCAACTATAGCCAACTGTCTACAGACTTCTAATGGAATACAAAGCTGTAGAAGAGACGGGACAGGGCCCCGTCATACCCATTTATATGCATATCAAAAATAGCATACTAAAACGGACTGCAGCTCTGAACCAAGTGGAGCACACTGACTACCGCTGGGTAAAAGTCCTACTGAGCTGGACCACCTGTCTGTCTACCTGAACCTGCTGGCATGAATGCAATCCCCCATGCAATAGAGGAGTCAGTACGAATTATGTATTGAGTATGTAAGGCATAAGAACAACATGTACATAAAAATCATGAAAGATATCTGAAACATGAAAGCTAAACTCAATATCTGAAAGTGCCTCTGCGACGAATGATATGCATGCTTTCCATTAAGAATCATATACATAGGTCATAGTATAATTGTTAGTGCTGAGGAACGTACAACCCGATCCATATTTCATATGTTAGTGTTGAGGAATGTATAGCCCGATCCATATATCATATCCCATCGGCCTTGCTGTGGCCATTGTCATTATCATTATCACTGTGCACCAACTGATCAGGTGGTAATGCGTATATAACGCCTATCCCTTTCCCCATACCCCATATGCATATAATATACGCATATATAATGCCTTCTAGTCATGGGTCAGTGTGCATATATATAAATGAATGCAATGCATAAGTAAAATGAGTAAATAGAACTCTCGAAGTGATATAAGGTCGTACTACCTCCGATAGATATCTTTTGAGGTAACATCATTAATATACAAAATCTCAATACCTAAGAACAAAAGGAGCAATCATAAAAAAAGGGGTATAGGAACATCAAAGACTAAAGTACTCCTAATGCTTCTAAGAGTAGAGTAATATGGAAGCTCGTTCATTCGTTCGTTCGCTAATATCATAAGGATCATGCCAAAATGAAAGAAAGGATAGCCTTAACTTACCTTGAAGCGTATCTAATCGTCCAACGTCTACTTCTCGAACTCGTAAGTCTACAATCAAGATAACATAGCCCACAATTAGACTATTTACATCACTTACTAGCCAATTCAAGTACGAAAGGAACTTAACGAATTTCGTACAACACTTCCCCCTATAATTCCCACTCCAATTCAACTTCCAAAACAGCCCACTACATACACAACATCATTAACATCATATGACAACATAAACAAGTAAGAATATCTCAAAAAATCTAATCAAAAACAGCCCACAAGGCAACCATATCAACAAACTAGTGTATGCCTCCACAACACCATTTCCTTCACCTTAAACCACTAAAACTCTTGGTAGTTAACTCAAAAACTAAGGTAAGAATCATATACATACCTTGAAGAAACTAAAACTCCCAAAAATTAAAATTCAACTCCCGCTCCTGGGAACTTCAATGGAACCTTAGGAACAATTGTTTCTTCACTAGCTCGTGTTTATGGGGCTCGAATCTTACTAAAATCTCACCCATATAATGGAAAATATTGAGAGGAAATATTTTAGGGTTTTCTCTGGTTGGGGAAATGAAAAATGAGGATAAAAACATGAGAGGCTATATATATAAGTGGAAATAAAAGTCCCAGTGCCTCAGGGACGACGACTCGTCAATACTTCGACGGCCATCGACTGGCACCGTCGTTTTGCCACCCCAGATTCAGGGGCATCGGCATGTCGACGGCGTGAAAGGATGCCACATAGATTTGTCGATAGACCGTTCTTTTGCATCATCAACTGGTGTCCTGATTCCCTGAGTTGCTCCAATTCGTTTGGTTCGATTCGTTTAACTTCTAATCCTATCATATTGCAAACAACATACACTTTTACGTTGGCATACATAAGGTAGGGAAATTAATATCTCGTAAACGCGGGTACGAATCTCCGTACTAAGGGCATACCCAACTAGGAAACCATGGACTTTCTTACGACGAAAACGAGAGGCATAATAGTTTTATTACAGTTACTACTGTAAAGGTAAGGAAAAGTAAAGTTAGGTTTATTAATTTTTGTTACGCGTGGTTAGATAGAAAACTTTTGTTATTATTATCTAATAAAGATAGCAATTTTACGTAGACCGAGGCTTTTCATTAATTCAATAGTAATTGGTTACAACCTGTGGTCCTGGTTCGGAACAACGTTAGACCATTTCAATTTTTAAACATCACAAAGTAATTTAGACAAGGAGATCATTCAGGCCTTAGCAGATGTCGCCACTTTTTGAAAAAGATTTTAAGGAAAATCCATCTCTCTACCGATGAGCCAAGAGGGGAGTAGATGTCTAACTGTTCAAGCGATATCCTGGCCTCAGACTGTGTATGGTGAGTGACTCCTGGCTTCTCTCAATGATTGTGTAGCATCCCTTTTCTTGAAATAGCGACTCGAGACCCCCATTTGTTTCTTCTCCATTTAGCATCGACATCTTTTTGGGAAATAACTGGTACAAACTCGGAATTGGACGAGATAGATGACCCATTCTGGGTTCTCTCTTGATATCCTTTTTGAGCTCATCCTCTCTAGAAGTATACCCTAGACAGAAGTGATAATTTTTTTGGGGGATTGGTACAGGCTCTGTTATCCCTTAAAGGTCCCTTCCTAGGCCTTTTGGAGGCTATCATTCTGTAGACTGCTGACATTAGTTTGTTGATCTCCCCTTCTGAATGGGTGGCCCCAACGTATTCCACCATATTGAAGTTTTATTGGTGGGGCTCCCCTCAATCATAAGTATGATGTTGTAAGGATATTTCTGGGTAGCCTTCTCAGCTGCGACCATAATTTCCTGTCCCTGCGATTCAAACTTTATGGCTTGGTACAGATTTGATGGTACTGTGCTGGCAGAGTGTATCCAGGGTCTTCCCAAAAGAATATTTGTAGTTGGTCGTGATCGCATGACTTGGAATTCCGCTGTGAAGGATGCAGGCCCAACCTGGATTTGTAGGTCTACTTCTCCCAGGGAATCACTTTTGGACCCATCAAATCCTCTGATGTTTGTCCCGCTCTGGCAGATTTTTCCCATGTCATAGCTGAGCTGTGTTAATTTAGTGATGGGGCAGATGTTAAGACCCGATCCATTGTCCACAAGCACTCTCCCTATTGCCTTGCCACGACATTCTACGGTGATGTTAAGAGCCCTGTTGTGGGAGGTTCCTTCTGTTGGCAATTCTTCTTTGGAGAAGAGGATTTTATGTTCTCCGATAATGTAGGCTACCAACCCAGCCAAGTCTTCACTGCTCGTACTAGCTGGTACGTGTGCATTATCTAACACCCTCATGAGGGTCTGCCTGTGTGATGAGGAGCTGGCCAGTAATGATAACACTGATATCTGGGCCAATGTCTTATTCAAATGCTCAACGATGGAGTAGTCTTTTGGTTGTATACACCACCAGAAATCTTCAGCTTGTCCTTCGGTTATCGCTCTCTTTTGGGTGTTTTCTTTTCTTGCGGTATTCTGAGCAAGTTCTTCAGGAGTGTAACATCTCCCCGAGTTGGTCATGCCTTGAGCCAATGCTGCTTGCATAATGATTGGCTCTTGGGGGATAGGTACAATTTGCTATTCTCTCTGGGCTACAATAGGGGCTGGGACCAAAGTCCTGAGCCTCAAGATAGCTTTTGTGGCTCCTAGCGTCGGGACCAAAACTTTGACGTTGGGCCGCTCTTGGAGTGTGAGGGAGGCTACTGTTTATTCCAGAGATTTAATCGCTTTGGGGACCAACGCTCTGCAAGCTTCCTAGTTCGCGTCCCTCTCGATAATATGGACCCCGTTGTTTTCATGTTTAGGTAGCGGGTTCATGTTCACGTTGGGAGCTGCGGTTTCTAAAATGATTTCCCTCTTGTCGATCAGATCCTGGATTTTGTGCCTGAGATTTATGTAGTCTTTTGTGTTGTGCCCATTTCCTCCTGAATGGTAGGCACAAGTCTAATCAGCCCTGTAGAATTTGCTCCCCCATGTACTGGTTTTGAAGGGACCTTCTGGATTAGGCCCACAACCAATAGCTTTTCGAAGAGCCGAGCCCTAGGCTAGAGAAGAGTTGTGAATTCTCTTGCTGGCTTTCTCTTGAACGCAGGACGTGGAGCATTATATATTGGAGGTGGTGGTTGATTTTGATAATTTGGAGGTGGATAAGCTTGTGATGGGTTATTTTGCGGTGGATGGTAGTTTTGCTAAGGTAGTGGTTGATATGTTTGTTGTGGTGGTGTTTGTTAAGTAGGAGCAGACACACGGACACTAGGCGGAGCCAGGAAAATTGGTATAGCGGTGGTGAAGCTTGGCTGTACGTAATATACATATGCGGGATTGTAGGCAGGTGTAGTGTAATTTATGCGAGGTGGAGTTATGTGGGAGGATTGTGGTTCTTTTGGACTTGGATTCGGAATGTGGGATATGCTTTCCATATCATCTTTCTTCTTGCGGAAGATTCTTGCAGTAGTTTGTCCGGATGCTTTGTTTAAGACGCTGACTATTTTCCCTGATTTGAGACCATCTTCATAATTATACCAAACTATATAAAAGTCGCCTAATTTCCCATAACGACACACAACCATTTTCAATACCAATTCGACTCGTTAAACATTCATTTACGTCATAAATGCCACAAAGATGCAACTAACAAACTAAACAAAAATCAAATTCACTACTCCTCCCACACCAATATGGCTCACGGCCAAACACACCCTTCACACACACACACGCCCATGCTCCACACAACACAATTCCATAATCTTCATGCAACTTTAATCACTACCACATATATACCCATTTCATAACATAAAAACATAGAAATCATACCTTATTCTTGAAATTCCGACTTGCCGTAAACGTCGCTCTCTCGCTTAACTAATTATATCACGTCGGAGAGCGTCTTGCACACTCTATGAATACAAGAAGAACAAGATTTTTAGATTGGAAACAAAGCTAGGAATTGTTTTTTTGTTGGCTAAGGGGTTCGGCCGAGAGGCCTTTTGAGGTTCTCTCTAATTTTTTTGTGTTTTGATTTGTTTTCTTCTTGAACATTCTAAGGATATAGATGACTATATACTTGATTAATTGGTCACATGGAAATCACATGACCACTTAAAATGAGGCTTGGGCCTTGGCCTTTGGCCGGCCACCCCTAACACTTGGGCCTCAATTTTTATTCAATTTATTCTTGGCCCAATTCGTAAAAATCTCGTTTTTTGTAATTCCCGAAACTAATTTCCGAAATCCAAATTTGCCCTCGGCCTTCCCCGACGTCTTTGCACCAATACTTTCATAAACGACATAGGCATATTAACTAAAATCAATGATATGGCCTTATAACATACAAGTCTTAATTATTTTCAAGATTTCAAATTATGCGAAAACACGGGACATAACATTCTCCCCCCCTTTAGAACATTCGTCCCCGAATGTTAAATTACTCTTATAAGGTCTTATGAGCATAACGGGGGAGTCCCTCTCTTGTAAGTAGTACACATAATTCATCCATCGGTTAATACAACAAGTTTAAAAAAAAAAGTTTAGATTACCTATGGGCATAGGACACAAGTGGGGATATTTCCTCCTCATCTTCTCCTCCGACTCCCAGGTCATCTCTTCCCAGTTCTTATTGCACCATAGGACTTTAACAGAAGGCACTTCCTTGGTACGTAGTCTCCTGACCTGCCGATCAAGAATAGTTATAGGCTGCTCTTCATAAGACAAATGCTCTGTTACCTGAATGTCATTTACTGGGAATATTCTGGAAGGATCACCAATACATTTTCGCAGCATGGACACATGAAATACCGGGTGCACTGCCTCCAAATCGGATGGTAAGTCTAGCTCATAGGCGACTTCGCCTATCTTCCGAATGATCTGATACGGCCCAATATATCGCAGACTAAGCTTACCCTTTTTACCGAATCTCATAACACCCTTCATAGGCGACACCTTCAAAAATACCCAGTCGCCAATCTGAAACTCTAATGGTCGACGTCGTCTGTCTGCATATGCCTTCTGTCGACTCTGTGCAGCCAACAATCGCTCCCGAATAAGTTTCACTTTATCTACTACTTCCTGGATCACATCTGGCCCAATTAATTTAGTTTCGCCCACATCGAACCACCCAATAGGAGATCTGCATTTCCTGCCATAAAGTGCTTCGTACGGTGCCATCTGAATGCTGGAGTGATAACTGTTATTATAGGCAAATTCAATAAGCGGCAAATGATCATCCCAGCTGCCTCTGAAATCAATAACGCAGGCCCGCAACATATCTTCCAGCGTCTGAATAGTGCGCTCGGCCTGCCCGTCGGACTGAGGATGAAAAGTTGTATTGAGGCTCACCTGAGTCCCTAATCCCTCCTGAAATGACCTCCAGAAATTTGCCGTAAACTGGGCACCTCGGTCAGTAATAATAGATACAGGGACTCCGTGAAGTCTGACTATCTCTGTGATATATAATCTAGCATAATCCTCAGCCGAATAAGTAGTCCGGACGGGGAGAAAATGGGCTGATTTCGTCAATCTGTCAACAATAACCCAAATAGAATCATACCTGCGTGGAGTGCGCGGTAACCCAACAACGAAATCCATATTAATCATTTCCCATTTCCAGGCTGGAATTTCCATCTCCTGTAATAATCCACTGGGCTTCTGGTGTTCAATTTTAACTTACTGGCAATTCGGGCACTGACTAACGAACTCGGCAATATCTTTCTTCATACCGTCCCACCAATATAAACACTTGAGATCATGATACATTTTAGTGGAACCAGGATGAACAGAATACCGTGCATTATGCGCCTCGCCCATAATTTGTCGCCGTAGGCCTGCAACATCTGGTACACAGAATCTGCCTTCATATAATAATACCCCTTCAGGAGAAATTTCAAACGGAGCCTTTTCTTTATTAAGGTCCACCTCTCTGTACTGGACTAGAACAGGATCTTCAAACTGATGCTGCTTTACATCTTCCATAACCGAGGATTCAGCAATTCCTCGAACAGAAACCCCAATATCTCCAGAATCTGCCAAACGAACTCCAAGGCTGGCTAATTGATGAATCTCACGAACCAAGTCTTTCTTGTCAGATGGTACATCAGCT
Organism: Lycium barbarum; assembly: GCF_019175385.1. Lineage (NCBI taxonomy): Eukaryota > Viridiplantae > Streptophyta > Magnoliopsida > Solanales > Solanaceae > Lycium > Lycium barbarum. The sequence continues at coordinate 58,415,393 of NC_083340.1, forward strand.
AAACTGCCCATGGACTTGTGGCTAAGTGCATCCGCTACCACATTGGCTTTCCCAGGATGGTACAGGATATCAACGTCATAGTCTTTCAATAACTCAAGCCATCTTCTCAGCCGCAAATTTAGTTCTTTCTATTTAAAAATATACTAGAGACTCTTATGGTCCGTATACATATCAATGTGGACCCCATATAAATAATGCCGCCAAATCTTCAAAGCATAAATCACCGCGGCTAACTCAAGATCATGAGTGGGATAATTCTTCTCGTGCGGTCTGAGCTGCCGGGAAGCATAGGCTATGACTCGACCGTGTTGCATCAACACGCAACCTATCCCAATACCAGAGGCATCACAGTAGACAACATACCCGTCTGATCCTTCTGGAAGAGCTAATACTGGTGCTGTAATTAATTTTTCTTTCAACGTCTGGAAGCTGCGCTCGCAGGCATCAGTCCACTGAAACTTCGCTGCCTTCTGAGTAAGCTTCGTCAGTGGTGCTGCTATGGAAGAAAAATTCTCCATGAACCTTCGATAATATCCGGCTAACCCCAGAAAACTACGTACCTCTGTCGGTGTAGTAGGCCTGGGCCAATTCTGTACAGCTTCAATTTTCTGCGTATCGACCCGAATACCATCTGCTCCGACAATATGCCCCAAGAATGCCACAGAGGTTAACCAGAATTCACATTTGGAGAATTTAGCATATAATTTTTGTTGCCGAAGAATACCAAGTACTGTTCTCAAATGATCTGAATGCTCCTCCGCTGACCGTGAATAAATCAAAATATCATTGATAAACACAATCACGAACATATCCAGGAAAGGCCGAAATACCCGATTCATCAGATCCATGAATACCGCTGGAGCATTAGTCAGCCCGAAAGACATCACTCGGAATTCATAATGCCCGTACCAGGTCCTGAAAGCAGTCTTCGGGATATCTGATTCTCGCACTCGCACCTGATGATAACCCGAGCGCAAATCTATCTTTGAAAAATATTTAGAACCCTGCAACTGATCAAACAAATCATCAATCCGGGGGAGGGGATATTTATTCTTTATAGTCACCTTATTTAGTTGTCGATAATCAATACACATTCGCAGTGACCTATCTTTCTTTCTTACAAATAATACCGGCGCTCCCCAGGGTGATGTACTGGGTCTGATAAAGCCTTTATCTAACAAATCTTTCAGCTGCTCTTTCAATTCCTTCAATTCAGCCGGTGCCATTCTGTACGGAGGAATAGATATAGGCTGCGTATCCGGCAACAAGTCTATAGTGAAATCTATCTCCCGTTCAGGCGGAAGACCCGGAAGTTCATCTGGAAACACATCTGGGAACTCACTAACAACCGGAACAGACTGAAGAGTAGGGGTCTCGGCTGTAGTATCGTGCACACGAACCAAATGATAGATATAACCTTTCTGAATCATCTTCTTAGCCTTGAGGTACGAAATAAACTTACCCCTCGACGATGCTGTAGACCCGAACCACTCTATAACTGGTTCCCCTGGAAACTGAAAACGGACTACCTTTTTCTGGCAGTCAACATTAGCATAACAGGAAGCCAACCTGTCCATTCCCATAATGACATCAAATTCCAGCATATCTAATTCTATCAAATCAGCTTTAGTGCAGCGATCACATATAGTCACAGAACAATCCCTACATACCTGCCTCGCTATAATACAATCCCCAACCGATGTAGCTACCTCAAATGGCTCTATAGGCTCAGACACTACCCCAATTTTTCTAGCAATGAGCGGGGAAATATATGATAAAGTAGAACCAGGATCAATCAGTGCATATACGGATCTGGAGAAAACCAGTAATGTACCTGTCACGACATTAGGCGAAGCCTCCTGGTCCTGGCGACTGGCTAAGGCATATATGCGGTTCGAGGGACCGCTAGAACCTGAAGCGCTGCCACAGCCTCGACCGCGTCCCGCCGGTGCCGGCATACCTCGCCCCGCAGGGCGTGCAACTGATGGAGCAGATGATGAACCAGCGGCTGATCCCGTCGGCTGAGCTACACTACCAGAACCGCTCGCCAACGGACAATCTCGCATAATATGGCCCTGACCGCCGCATGAAAAACAGGCTCCAGTAAGTCTATAACACTCTCCCGGGTGCGATTTCCCGCAATGGGAACAACGGGGCCTGGGTGGTCTTGGCTGGCTGGGACCTCTGGCTATCTGTGACCCTAATGCTCTGGAGCTCTGACGGGCCCCAGACTGTCCTGCACTGTCAATTCTCTTACCGACTGGTTGTGTACCCCGGCCTGACGGAGGAGGATGTCTGCCTGACTGCTGCTGCTGAGGCTGTCCGCCTCGAAAATCCCTAGAATAACCTGTGGATCTGGCCCTCTTGGGCGGCCTCCTGTCCCGATCTCTGCTGGAATAATCAGCTCTATGTCGGTCCTCCATACCCAGGGCATAAGCCTGTAGTCAGGAAATATCCAAGTCTGCCTGCAATGCCACCGCCATACAGCCATCAATCAAATAGCGGTCTAACCCCATCACGTATCTGTGCATCCGATCGGCCATATCTGCTACTATGGCAGGTGCATACCAGGCCAAAGAATCAAACTCCATATTATACTCACGGACACTCCAACCCCTCTGCTGCAGATGCAAAAATCGGTCAACCCGCGCCCGCCGTAACTCTGGGGGCAAAAAGTGGTGAGTGAAAGCAGTCACGAACTCGTCCCAAGTAGCTGGGGTAGCACCCTCACCCCTGGATAGCTCCCAGGACTCATACCAGTGAGCAGCAACATCCCGTAGTCTATGCAAAGCCAACTCAACAGACTCAGTCTCTGAAGCTCTGACCAAATCTAGTGAGCGCCGCATCCCCCGAATAAAGTCATGGGGGTCCTCGTCGGGCTTAGACCCGAAAAACTCTGGAGGGCCACATAATAGGAACTCTCGAACCCTCAGGCTGTCACGCTGGTCGTCATCATCATCATCTCTCCGCCCGCGTCTGCGAGCCTGCCCCGCTACCAGTGTGGTCAATAACTGCACAGCCTCTCTCAGTGTCCTGTCCTCCGCCCCTGGCTGAGGAGCTGGAGGCTCGGGTTCGGGTACTCGGGCCCCTGGAGCTGCTGATGGACCTGCTCCAGGCTCCGCCGGTGGTGGTGTAGCGGTTCCCTCTGAATGGGGCACAACCTCGGGCAAATCATAAACACGAGCCCGGGTAACTCGCTGTGCCTGACTAGTGCCTGCCATCCCTGCCTTGCCCTTCTGGGCCGCCGTTGCCTTCTTCGGAGGCATCACTGCAAACACAATAACGAATCAGATCAAAATCATCCTAATAGCACAGCTCTAACGCACGATCTAAGATTCCAAAGAAAGGTAACACCCTAAATGCCCTGTAGCCTCCTGTTTATAGATGTGGTGCACAACACACCGATAAACAAGGCTCTACGAGACACGGCCTGTAGACATTCTGAGGACAGACTGCTCTGATACCACTTTTGTCACGACCCAACCCCGTAGGCCGTGACTAGTGCCCGATCTGGGCACCCAAACCCATCTATCATATGCATTCAAGTATATAGCAGAAGCCGTCAAGGCTATATTCTAAATTTAGATAATTTCCAGAAAAAATTTCGGCAGAGTTTCCTTTGTTTTACAGACTATCCAAAATAACCCTGCGCACAGAAAATACCAACAAAGGCCACACCGGCCAACAAGGCAACATGTAAACATATGCGGACGGCCACCGCGACGAATGGGATCGCCCAAACACATCATATACACACATCCGTACAGAAAGACCCAACCCACAAACATGTCCACAGACCTCTAAACAGACCGACAGAATCATATGATGGGACAGGGCCCCGCCGTACCCAAATAGTCAGATATACAGAAATATATACATAACAAAAGATGTATGTACCAAAAGTGGACTCCGGATCAAAAGGGAGTACTTCGAAATAGCAGAAAGTGGAGCCTACAGTGATGGATCACCTGTGTCTGTACCTGCGGGCATGAAACACAGCCCCCGAAGAAAGGGGGTCAGTACGAAAGATGTACTGAGTATGTAAAGCATAGAGTACAGAAATATATAGGCCACAACTGAAAGCAAACAAGATACAAAGGGAAGTACTGAATGATATATCAAAATTTGTATCAAACATATATATATATATATATATATATATATATATAATGTAATTAAAATCATGCAAAGCTCAAGAACGTGGTCACCACTCCGACGCTGGTGCCACACACAGCATAACACCAGAAGGTTCAAATCTCCGTACATCCCCGAACACAGATATCATCATACGTGTCACTAGCCATATCACAACATAACACCAAACGGAACCCGGCCCTATGGCGAGGCCTCGGGAACCGTAACACAGCATACGGCCGAATTTATTATAGCGTGCACGAATCATAACCGGCCCGGGAACTGGTGAATGAAGTCATAGTAAGGGCACGAGCGGAGTCGTGAGCAAACAATACAACTTGTATATGAAAACATTCTTGAAACTTGATAAAATTATAAGTCAACTCATTAGTCAAAGTAGTCGAACAATTAGTTAACATAGGGTTCGTTTCACAAAATATTTCCAAAGTAGTATTTGTGGTTCAAAATATAATTTAGAATATCGTGGCGGTCAAACATTATTTATGATAGCCAAATTCATAACCAAAAGTCCTTTACCAACTTTATACAAAAATGGGCATAATAGGGCAAACAAAGAATTCTCGGGCTTAGCGGGCCCACCTCGGGTCAAGTCGAGGTGGCGGACATGAATTACGGACATTCGGGGTCTATGGAATCACACATGGAGGTTTCGAAGCCATCAGATTACAATTACAAAAGTTTTGGACATTTGATCACTTTTCGACAAAATATGACTTTTATAGTTCAATTCAATTGAATGAATAGTGCTTGATTTCCAATTCGGATTTCCATGAATAGAATTTGCCTTCGGGGCTCCAATATCAACCTAGTATACCTAAGACATGCCAAAAGAAGGAATGGGTAGCCTTACATACCTTATAAGTGCCTCACGCCCGTCAAAACTCAAATCCCGTTTCGCTCAGAATCTACAAGGGTCAAAGTTACCAATTGTAAGTTATAGATTCTAAGAAGTCAACTTAAGGTCATAGTTGTCTACCGAAATTTCGGCAGCACTTCCCCTATACATATAGCATCCCCGAGGCTTAGCTCGGCTCAATATCTCAACAACAACAACCCAACAATACCAAATGAATCAAGAATCACAACAAAATAAGTTCTAACATCAATATCCTTCATTTTTACATAAGGTGACAACTTCCATTCAAACTCCACAATATCAAACTAATATCAACATTATCATATTCATTTACTCATTCAAGGTTATTCAAAGGTATTCCAATAATATTCCATGCAATATACATGAATTCAAATAATCCGCCACTTTCCATATTCTATCCGAAACGTCAACAACTACGACGAACATACTAACTCGCATTATTTCCTTCCAAATTTATTAACAACAACATTAGTTCCCATCCTAGCATCTTACTTTCATAATTATACCAAACTATATAAAAGTCGCCTAATTTCCCATAACGACACACAACCATTTTCAATACCAATTCGACTCGTTAAACATTCATTTACGTCATAAATGCCACAACGACGCAACTAACAAACTAAACAAAAATCAAATTCACTACTCCTCCCACACCAATATGGCTCACGGCCAAACACACCCTTCACACACACACACGCCCATGCTCCACACAACACAATTCCATAATCTTCATGCAACTTTAATCACTACCACATATATACCCATTTCATAACATAAAAACATAGAAATCATACCTTATTCTTGAAATTCCGACTTGCCGTAAACGTCGCTCTCTCGCTTAACTAATTATATCACGTCGGAGAGGGTCTTGCACACTCTATGAATACAAGAATAACAAGATTTTTAGATTGGAAACAAAGCTAGGAAATTTTTTTTGTTGGCTAAGGGGTTCGGCCGAGAGGCCTTTTGAGGTGCTCTCTAATTTTTTTGTGTTTTGATTTGTTTTCTTCTTGAACATTCTAAGGATATAGATGACTATATACTTGATTAATTGGTCACATGGAAATCACATGACCACTTAAAATGGGGCTTGGGCCTTGGCCTTTTGCCGGCCACCCCTAACACTTGGGCCTCAATTTTTATTCAATTTATTCTTGGCCCAATTCGTAAAAATCTCGTTTTTTGTAATTCCCGAAACTAATTTCCGAAATCCAAATTTGCCCTCGGCCTTCCCCGACGTCTTTGCACCAATACTTTCATAAACGACATAGGCATATTAACTAAAATCAAAGATATGGCCTTATAACATACAAGTCTTAATTATTTTCAAGATTTCAAATTATGCGAAAACACGGGACATAACAGATAGGACCGGAGGTGTGCCTTGGGATTCCCTGCCCCATTAAACATTTTGAATTTTGGGATTTTGAACCCTTCTGGTAAGTCCAAATTCGGATGCATGCACATGTCATCATATCTTAGGCTCGTAGCCTTCCTTGTGGACCGATTGGATCTTTCTGGTAACTCCTCTTTCTTCTTTTCCATATGTCTCTCATGCATATCCTTTTCGGCCCTCCAAGACTTTTCCATTTCCTCGTAATGATCTAGCTCTTTATGACCTGGGAGAATTCACTTGGGATGTTCGGAGTGAAGAAAGATGCTTGGTGGGTGGGATGGTTGAGCGGGGAAGTGGTGGTCTGCCCAGTTGGTGGGGCTGGCACACGTACTTGGTTTGCCAGATTGATGAATATTGGCTGGGAAACCTGGTAAGAAGGGACCGAGTGAGTGCTTCCTGGGATTTGGTTATATGTTATTGGTGGTGGGGTACGATAAGAAGGGCCAGTATGGTTTGGGTTGGTGGATTTTAGTGTAGGCGGAATGGTTCCTGGTGGGTATATAGGGAAGTGATCGAGCATTGTGGAGCTTAGTGAAGGAAAGGGAGGAGGATGCCTTCTTTCTTCCATCGAGGCGTCCTTGTCGGGATTTGCTGTCATATTTCTAGCCATATTTTCTTGGAGGGTTGTGACGGCGATCAGTAATGTCGCGATCCCATCTTCTTGAGATGATATTTCCAGTGGGTCTTTGTTATTTCCTTTGTGGAGAACAAGCCCATTTCCACCATTATCGGGTGTACCAGTCATTTTCTCTTTTTCTTTGTTTGAGAGGGATGCTAACGCGACTTTAGATCTCGTGAAGTATGCCAACTTTCAGTACTACACTAATTGGCCTCGTTCCATAAGATAAGAATAACTCAACAGTAGACAAAGTTAGTTACTTAGATATAAATATAAAAGCAAGATATCACATATTTGTATTTAAAGTGCACATAGCACATAAAGTCATATATTAAAGCTTGAATATGTTTTGATCCTTTGTTCTAAAGGTTCAGAACATATTCATTGGGCTAACCCTAACTAAAGACTTCCCTAGACCAGGTCAGGCTATGGCTTCCTGCGTATCCCCCATAGGGACGTCAGGTCGGCGTGGTTCCTTACAATATTTATGGGGGAGGGGGAAGCTTTTTTATGTAAAATTGGGGAACACATAATAGCTACTGAAAAATATAACTCTGCGAGTTGTTGTCCTTATGAACTCGCTCTCTTTCCTTTCTTTTTAGAGCTTTGGCGGGAGGATGCCCAAAATCTATTCTGTGCTGATCATGTGCTCCAGCTCGAGCTTGAACGCATAACATTCTTCTATGTCATGTCCCATAGCTCCAGTATGTTACAAGCAAAATTTGTTCCTGTTGAGACCTAATGGCGCGGGCTTGTGGACAGGCTCCACGGTTCTGATATTCCTAAAAGTAGCTAGAGTCGAGAAGATGAGGGTATATGATTTGTTGAAGATCGTGAAATTGTATCGCCAAATTTGAGTACCAGCAGTGACCCCTACTCCGGGGATAATAGGCTCATGGACTAGTTGGGTGTGTGGTGCCCATAAAGTCCCGATGATCCTATCATCAATCAAGCTACATATTCTCTTCCTTAATCCTAGGCATTCATTCAGGGTATAATCAGTCTGGTTGCGGTGAAATGGGCACCTTTTGTAGGCATACACCAACTCGGGCAGTGGTAACCTGGCCCTCGTGGTGCAAGACACTCCAGTGGCGATCTTCCTTTCAAATACATCCTTAGAGGTGACGGGTCGTGGGGCTACTATAAATGGGGAGGAATAGGCTTTGAAGGCTAAACCCTACCAAGAAGGTTCAGTGGGGCTTGCTCTCCCAAAATTCTCTAATGCCATAGTAGAGGCCGCATGTACTAGCATGGGTGAGGGTGCATAGAAGTCAGATCCCTCGTTGGTTGGGGCATAATAGTCAGATTCACCATTCATATCGTTTTCTTCTTCTTGAAACTCAGGAAACTTCTCAAATGGCTCCTCTTCTTCCTCGACCTCTATATCGATTGGCTCTAATTCTTCTTCCTTCATATCTTGAGGTTCTTCTTCTTTCTCTTCTGGCTTTTCCAACTCTATGGGTTCTTCCTCTTCAATGGGTTCAGAGGCTTCTTGTTGAGGCTCCGACTCTTCTTGTGGGTTTTATTCCATCACCCACGGGTCTAACCTAGCTCCTCGGTCTTCATTAACTCCTTCTGGAGTCCCTTCTCTAGGTGTCACAAGCCTTCTCTCTAAGGGTATATGATTCAGTACCAATTCTCACTTTTTCCGGGACATTCCCACAGTGTTGCTCTTGGGGTATGCCTTATGGCGGATTCCCAACCATACCCAGTAATTTGTCTACCTCCTTAATTTTCTTTCCTATTTCCTGGAGGTGCTTTTCCATTTGTAACACCTTATCCCGCAGCATCTCAATTGTCTCTCCTAAAGTGTTATATCCCGTATTTTGCATATTCGGAAAATTTGAAATAATTGGGGCTAGTGAGAGATAGGGCAATATTTTGATTTTATTTAATATATATGTTGTTCACGGAAAAATATTGATGCGGAAATATGGAGGAAGGCTAAGGGAAAAATTGGAAATTTGGAAAATAGTTTTCATGAGTTACAAAAATTTGTCATGAAATAAGTGGGCTTGGAAAATCAAAAAAAGGATTTTTGGCTTGAAAAAAAGGCCAAGTGGCCGGCCACCATGAGGTGGGCCTTGGGCCACATGGGAGCCCAACTTTAAATCATAAAAGATGAGGACTTGGGAATTATTTTTCATTCTTCTCCTTAGAGTTTTCAAGAACATTCAAGAGAGAGAAATTTGAGAGCAACAAACAAAGGCCATTCGGCCAAGAACAAGAGAAAGAAAAAAAAATTGAGGCCATCAATCTTTGATCCAAAAATTCATTTCTTTTTGAATTCTTACTAATTTCAAGACCCTCTTCAACGTGGTATAATTATTAGAGCAAGAAAATTTCTTTTGTGACAAGTGCAAAAATTCTATTCAAGTGGAAAATTGAGGAAGAAGGTAAGAATTTCTATTCTTTTTGATGTTATGGAAGATTTATATATGTTGTAGTATGTGGAAATGAATGAAAAGTATGAAATTAGTGTGTTGTGGGTGTGGCCGTGTGGGTGTGTGTGACCGTGTGGTGTTGCCTAGTGGAGGAAGGATGAATTTATTTTATTTAGCATGTTAGTTGTGTTGTTGTGGCCTTTGTGAAGTAAATGAAGGTTTAATGGTTCAAGTCGGCATTGAAATTTGTTGTGGGTTGTGGTAGGAAATTAATGTGATTTTTAATATGGTTTTATGTAACCATGAAAGTGAAGTTGCTAAAGTGTGAATTGTTGTTGTTGTTTTTGAATTTGAAGGAAGAAAATGTATTGTTGTGGCTTTTGTTGTATTGTAGAGATTTCGGGTGGAGTATGGTGTTGGTGGAACTGCTTGAATATTGTATAGATTGTTTGAAATGTTCTTGAATTGTGTTTGAATGATCTCGGATTAGAAATGAAAATGTGAGCATTGATATTGGCTTGAATGTACGTAGTTGAATTGAATGTGATAAGCTACGTAGAGGAGAAGGTTACTAATGTTAGAATGCAATTTAAATTGATTCTTGATGTTACTAGTATGGTTGTTGGTATTGTTGGTATGGTTGTTGATGAATTTGGCCGAGTTAAATTCTCGGGGATGTTGAATTTACAGGGGAGATGCTGCCGAAATTTCTGTAGACAAGTACTAGTTTAAATTGGATTTTTAAGTACTTGTAGCTAATGTTTGGTAATTGATAACGTTATTGTAGATATTGGGGAGCCCGAGACTTGAGTCGGGATTTGGTTAGCGAGCGATCGAGGTATGTAGAGCCTACCTTTTCGTCTTTTGGCATGACCTTTATGAAATGAACAAATAACGTATATGTATGCTTCTAAAGAAAATCCTATTCTTAGAGCCACTAGGATAGCTAATATCTTTGATTTCCATAAGCTATTCCGTATGACTCGATACGTATTTATGATGTTCGAAGATTCTAGTTACACTGTTTTTCCGAATGTTGTTCGAAGGAAAATCGAGATGATTAAGGTCTTTGATGAATACTTTGATACGTAAATATGGTCTTAAAGTCTCCGTTTGATTTGATCCATAATGTTATTCGAAAGTTTCCTAAGATGAATGATACTTGAATTTCAAAATATGGCTTATGAAATGTTTTTAGAAGGTTCTGTACTTCAAAAGCTCGCAACTTTCTTATACTAATTCCGATTGACTCGATACTTGTTTCTGAGCCTTCTGATATCGGTATATATTTATTCATTGAGTCTTGGAATCTATTTACTTATATGCATATGTTTTTCTCACTACTCCGCTCGTGCATACTACAACTACATCGTTCGCCGGGTCCCGAGCCGGTTTTGTGATCGTGCGCACTATGTTATATTCGGCAGTATGATGTGTTACGGTTCCCGAGTTCCTCGCCATAGGGTCGGGTACCGCTTATATACGGCGTTATGATGTGATATGGCATATGATGTGTTCTGATGTTGTGATATGTTGTGATGATACGATATGTTCGGGGATTGTACGGAGATTTGAAACCTTCTGGAGTATGATGTGTTGTGGCGCCAGCGTCGGAGTGGCGACCACGTTCCTGAGCCCTATGCATGATTTTTATTTGCATTATATTTGTTTTCAGCACAGGTTTTGATATACTAATTCCGTATCTATTTCCGTACTTCTCACTTCAGTTCTGATTTGGATTACTGCATTTCATGCTTTACATACTCAGTACATATTTCGTACTGACCCCCTTTCTTCGGGGGCTGCGTTTCATGCCCGCAGGTACAGCCGTTCGTTCTGGTGACCCGCTAGTGTAGGATTCTTATTATGCTATTTGGAGTACTGCTTTGATCCGGAGCTCATATTTTTGGTACATATCTTTTGTTATACCTGTTTCTGTATATATGACTATTCGGGGTACGGCGGGGCCCTGTCCTTTCATATGTTTCTGTTATGGTTTGTAGAGGCCTGTAGACATATATGTGGGTCATGGGTCGTGTTTGTTCGGTTATGTCTGTGAATTGTGCCTTAAGCGGTCCCGTTTGCTATTATGGCCAAAACGGCCCATATGTTTGTATATGAATGTATGTTCGGGCGATATGTATTCCGCCAGCCTGCCGGCTTTCGTATGATATTTCTGTTACAGGTGACCGCTTAAGATGACGTCTGTTCTCAGTATCTGTGCAAAATAACGTATGTTAGATGTGAATAAGTCTTTGATATGTCGATTTGGTAAGCGAATGGGTTTGGGTGTCCAATTAGGACACTAGTCACGGTCCACGGGGCTGGGTCGTGACAAAACTGGTATCAGAGCGGTTTGTCCTCGGAATGTCTACAGGCCATGTCTAGTAGAGTCTTGTTTATCGGTGTGTTGTGCACCACATCTATAAACAGGAGGCTACAGGACATTTAGGGTGTTACCTTTCTTTGGATCTTAGATCGTGCGATAGAGCTGTGCTATTAGGATGATTTCTTTCTGACCGACTGTTATGTTTACAGTGATGCCTCCGAAGAAGGCGGCAGCTGCCCAGAAGGGCAAAGCGGTGGCAGGAGAGACCAGCCAGATACAGAGAGTCACTCGGGCTCGTGCTCAGACTATGCCCGATATTGCACCCCAGTCAGAGGGTTCTGCTACACCCCCACCATTGGAGGAGCCTGGAGCAGCAGCCGGTGCCACCATGGATCAGGGGGCGGCTCCACCAGTAGCCCCAGAGGCTCCAGCGCCCGAGCCTCCATCTCCTCAGTTAGGGGCGGAGGATAGGGCGATGAGAGATGTTGTGCTGTTGTTGACGACATTAGTAGCAGGACAGGCTCGCAAACGCAGGCTAGGGGGTGATGATGGTGACAGACGTGACAGTTTCAGGGTCCGTGATTTCTTGACCTGTAATCCCCCAGAGTTCTACGGGTCTAAGCCCGAGGAGGACCCCCAGGATTTCATTCGACAGCTGCAGCGTACACTGAGACTAGTCAGGGCTTCTGAGACTGAGTCTGTCGAGCTGGCTTCACATAGATTACGGGACATAGCGATTAATTGGTACGAGTCCTGGGAGCTGTCCATAGGCCAGGATGCTCCTCCAGCTGTGTGGGATGAGTTTACAGCAGCTTTTCTCAGCCACGTTTTGCCCCCAGAGTTGCGGCGGGCGAGAGTTGACAGATTTCTACAGCTGAGGCAGAGAGGCAGGAGTGTTCGAGAGTACAGCTTAGAGTTTGATTCTCTGGCCAAATATGCGCCCACCATTGTAGCTGATATGGCTGACAGGATGCACCGGTATGTGATAGGTTTGGATCATTACTTGGTTGATAGTTGTATGGCGATGACATCGCAGACTGGTATGGACATTGCCCTGTTACAGGCATATGCGCAAGGGATGGAGGACCGGCACAGAGGGCGTCAGCCCGATAGAGACCGTGAAAGGAGACAGCCCAAGAGGGCTAGGTCAGCTGGTTATTCTGGGGAGTCTCGAGGCGGGTAGCCTCAGCAGCAGTATAGCAGATATCCTCCTCAGTCAGGCCGGAGGGCACATTCACAGTCTACAGGTAGACGGTTTGATGGTGCAGGGCACTCGGGAGCAGGCCAGAGTTCCAGAGCCTCAGGTTCGCAGGTGAGCAGAGGTTCCAGCCAGGCGAGGCCACCTATGCCTCGATGTTCTTATTGTGGGAGGTCTCACCCGGGAGAGTGTTATCGAGCTACGGGTGCCTGTTTTTCATGTGGCCGCCAGGGCCATATTATGAGAGATTGTCCGTTGGCGGGTGGTTCTGGTGGTGCAGCTCAGCCGACGGGATCAGCTGCTGGTTCATCTTCCACTCCTGTTGCTACGCGCCCTTGGGGAGGGTACGTCAGCACCAGCGGGCCGCGGTAGAGGTCGTGGCGGGGTTTCTGATTCTTGCGGTCCTTCGAACCGCATATATGCCTTGGCTAGCCGACAGGATCAAGAGGCGACGCCAAATGTAGTCACAGGTACATTATTGGTTTTCTCTCGAGCTCTATATGCATTGATAGACCCAGGTTCTACTTTATCATGTATTTCTCCCCTTGTCGCTAGTAAAATTGGGATAACACCTGAACCGATAGAGCCGTTCGAGGTAGCTACACCGGTCGGGGATTTTATTATAGCGAGGCAGGTATATAAGGATTGTTCTGTAACTATATGTGGCCGTTGCACCAAGGCTGATTTGGTAGAATTAGATATGACGGAATTCGATGTTATCATGGGCATGGATTGGTTAGCCTCTTGTTATGCTAATGTTGACTATCAGAAAAAGGTAGTTCGTTTCCAGTTTCGAGGGGAACCAGTTATAGAAGGGGCAGGAAATTCAGCATCGCCGAGAGGTAAGTTTATTTCATACCTCAAGGCCAGGAAGATGATTCAGAAAGGGTATATTTATCATTTGGTCTGTGTGCATGATACTAAAGCAGAAACACCTACTCTCCAGTCAGTTTCAGTTCTTAATGAATTTCCAGATGTATTTCCGGATGAGCTTCCAGGTCTTCCACCTGAACCGGAGATCGAGTTCACGATAGATGTGCTGCCAGATACTCAACCTATATCTAATCCTCCTTACAGAATGGCACCTGCAGAATTGAAAGAATTGAAGGAGAAGCTGAAAGATTTATTAGAAAAAGGCTTCATCAGACCCAGTACGTCACCTTGGGGAGCACCGGTATTGTTTGTAAGAAAGAAAGACGGGTCGCTGCGGATGTGTATTGATTACAGACAGCTGAATAAAGTGACTATAAAGAATAAATATCCCCTTCCCTGGATTGATGATTTATTTGACCAGTTGCAGGGTGCTAAATATTTTTCGAAGATAGACTTGCGCTCGGGCTATCATAAGGTGCGGGTACGAGAGGCAGATATTCCAAAGACTGCTTTCAGGACCCGATACGGGCATTATGAGTTCAGAGTGATGTCTTTTGGGCTAACTAATGCTCCAGCAGTGTTTATGGATTTGATGAATCGGGTATTCAGGCCGTTTCTAGACATGTTTGTGATCGTATTTATTGATGATATTCTGGTTTATTCCCGATCAGTAGAGGAGCATTCAGATCATCTAAGGACAGTACTTGGCACACTTTGGCAACAGAAATTATATGCTAAGTTCTCTAAGTGTGAATTCTGGTTAACCTCAGTGGCATTCTTGGGGCATATCATCGGAGCAGATGGTATTCGGGTCGATAAACAGAAGATCGAGGCTGTACAGAATTGTCCTAGGCCTACGACACCGACTGAGGTACGCAGTTTTCTGGGATTGGCCGGATATTACAGGAGATTTGTGGAGAATATTTCTTTTATTGCAGCACCATTAACGAAACTAACTCAGAAGGCAGCAAAATTTCAGTGGACCGATGCTTGTGAAAGCAGTTTCCAGTTGCTGAAGGAAAAATTGATTACAGCTCCGGTTCTAACTCTTCCCGAGGGGCCAGATGGGTATGTTATCTATTGTGATGCTTCCGGTATTGGGATAGGTTGTGTACTAATGCAGCATGGTCGAGTTATAGCCTATGCGTCCCGGTAGCTCAGACCGTACGAGAGAAATTATCCTACTCATGATCTGGAACTAGCCGCGGTAATTCATGCTTTGAAGATATGGAGGCATTACTTATATGGGGTTCATGTTGATATTTATACGGATCACAAAAGCCTTCAGTACATTTTTAAACAAAAGGAGTTGAATTTGCGGCAAAGAAGATGGCTCGAATTATTGAAAGATTATGACGTCGACATTTTGTATCATCCTGGAAAAGCCAACGTTGTAGCCGATGCACTTAGCCGCAAGTCTATGGGCAGTTTGACCGACGTGCAGCCAGAAAGGAAAGAATTAGTTCGTGAGATTCATCAGCTAGCCAGTCTTGGAGTCCGTTTGGCTGATTCTGGAAATATTGGGGTTTCTGTCCGAGAAGTTGCTGAATCGTCTATCATGGAAGAAGTAAAACGACGCCAATACGAGGATCCTATTTTGGTACAGTACAGATATGTGGCCCTTGATAAGGAAAAGACCCCGTTCGAGATTTCCCCTAACGAGGTATTACTATATGGAGGCAGGTTATGTGTACCTGACGTCGCAGGGCTGCGACGACAGATTATGGGAGAGGCACATTATGCTCGGTATTCTGTTCATCCTGGATCCACTAAAATGCACCATGATCTTAGATGTTTATATTGGTGGGATGGTATGAAAAGAGACATTGCAGAGTTCGTTGCTCAGTGCCCAAATTGCCAGCAAGTTAAGATCGAGCATCAAAAGCCCGGTGGATTGTTACAGGAAATGGAAATTCCAGCTTGGAAATGAGAGATAATTAATATGGATTTCATCACAGGTTTACCATGTACTCCACGAAGGTATGATTTTATATGGGTTATTGTTGATAGGCTGACAATATCAGCCCATTTTCTTCCGGTCAGGACCACCTATTCGGCTGAGGATTATGCCTGGTTGTATATTAAAGAAATAGTAAGGCTTCACGGAGTTCCTACATCTATTAAATCCGACAGAGGTGCACAGTTTACAGCTAACTTCTGGAGGTCATTTCAGGAAGGATTAGGGACCCAGGTAAGTCTTAGTACATCATTCCATCCTCAGTCTGACGGATAGGCCGAGCGTACTATTCAGACGCTGGAAGATATGCTACAGGCCTGTGTTATTGATTTCAGAGGTAGTTGAGATGATCATTTGCCACTTATTGAATTTGCTTATAATAATAGTTATCATTCCAACATTCAGATGGCGCCGTATGAAGCCTTATATGGTAAAAAATGCAGATCTCCGATTGGTTGGTTCGATGTGGGTGAAACTAAATTGATTGGTCCAGATATGATCCAGCAAGCAGTCGATAAGGTGAAACTCATTCGGGAGCGGTTATTAGTAGCCTAGAGTCGACATAAATCATATGCAGATAAACGACGTCGACCTTTAGAATTCCAGATTGGTGATTGGGTATTTCTAAAAGTGTCACCTATGAAAGGTGTAATGCGATTCGGCAGAAAAGGAAAGCTCAGTCCGAGATATATTGGGCCTTACCAGATTGTTCGAAAGATAGGCGAGGTCGCCTACGAGTTAGACTTACCATCCGATATGGAAGTAGTACATCCGGAATTCCATGTATCAATGCTCCGTAAGTGTATTGGTGATCCTTCTAGAATATTTTCCACAGAAGATATCCAGGTAAAAGAGGAGCTGTCCTACGAAGAACAGCCTGTAGCTATCTTGGATCGTCAGGTGAGGAGACTGCGTAGCAAAGATGTGCCTTCTGTTAAGGTCTTGTGGCGAAACAATAACCGAGAAGAAATGACCTGGGAAACGGAGGACGAGATGAACAAGAAGTATCCTCACTTGTTTCCTATGCCTACAGGTAATCTAAATTTCTTAATTGGTTATATTGATTGGTGAATGATTTATATGTGCTGTCCACAAAAAGAAACTCCCTCGAAATGCGTGCAAAACCCAATAAAACTAGTTTAACATTCGAGGAAGAATGTTCTAAAGGGGGGGAGGATGTTATATCCCGTATTTTGCATATTCGGAAAATTTGAAATAATTGGGGCTAGTGAGAGATAGGGCAATATTTTGATTTTATTTAATATATATGTTGTTCACGGAAAAATATTGATGCGGAAATATGGAGGAAGGCTAAGGGAAAAATTGGAAATTTGGAAAATAGTTTTCATGAGTTACAAAAATTTGTCATGAAATAAGTGGGCTTGGAAAATCAAAAAAAGGATTTTTGGCTTGAAAAAAAGGCCAAGTGGCCGGCCACCATGAGGTGGGCCTTGGGCCACATGGGAGCCCAACTTTAAATCATAAAAGATGAGGACTTGGGAATTATTTTTCATTCTTCTCCTTAGAGTTTTCAAGAACATTCAAGAGAGAGAAATTTGAGAGCAACAAACAAAGGCCATTCGGCCAAGAACAAGAGAAAGAAAAAAAAATTGAGGCCATCAATCTTTGATCCAAAAATTCATTTCTTTTTCAATTCTTACTAATTTCAAGACCCTCTTCAACGTGGTATAATTATTAGAGCAAGAAAATTTCTTTTGTGACAAGTGCAAAAATTCTATTCAAGTGGAAAATTGAGGAAGAAGGTAAGAATTTCTATTCTTTTTGATGTTATGGAAGATTTATATATGTTGTAGTATGTGGAAATGAATGAAAAGTATGAAATTAGTGTGTTGTGGGTGTGGCCGTGTGGGTGTGTGTGACCGTGTGGTGTTGCCTAGTGGAGGAAGGATGAATTTATTTTATTTAGCATGTTAGTTGTGTTGTTGTGGCCTTTGTGATGTAAATGAAGGTTTAATGGTTCAAGTCGACATTGAAATTTGTTGTGGGTTGTGGTAGGAAATTAATGTGATTTTTAATATGGTTTTATGTAACCATGAAAGTGAAGTTGCTAAAGTGTGAATTGTTGTTGTTGTTTTTGAATTTGAAGGAAGAAAATGTATTGTTGTGGCTTTTGTTGTATTGTAGAGATTTCGGGTGGAGTATGGTGTTGGTGGAATTGCTTGAATATTGTATAGATTGTTTGAAATGTTCTTGAATTGTGTTTGAATGATCTCGGATTAGAAATGAAAATGTGAGCATTGATATTGGCTTGAATGTACGTAGTTGAATTGAATGTGATAAGCTACGTAGAGGAGAAGGTTACTAATGTTAGAATGCAATTTAAATTGATTCTTGATGTTACTAGTATGGTTGTTGGTATTGTTGGTATGGTTGTTGATGAATTTGGCCGAGTTAAATTCTCGGGGATGTTGAATTTACAGGGGAGATGCTGCCGAATTTTCTGTAGACAAGTACTAGTTAAAATTGGATTTTTAAGTACTTGTAGCTAATGTTTGGTAATTGATAACGTTATTGTAGATATTGGGGAGCCCGAGACTTGAGTCGGGATTTGGTTAGCGAGCGATCGAGGTATGTAGAGCCTACCTTTTCGTCTTTTGGCATGACCTTTATGAAATGAACAAATAACGTATATGTATGCTTCTAAAGAAAATCCTATTCTTAGAGCCACTAGGATAGCTAATATCTTTGATTTCCAAAAGCTATTCCGTATGACTCGATACGTATTTATGATGTTCGAAGATTCTAGTTACTATGTTTCCGAATGTTGTTCGAAGGAAAATCGAGATGATTAAGGTCTTTGATGAATACTTTGATACGTAAATATGGTCTTAAAGTCTCCGTTTGATTTGATCCATAATGTTATTCGAAAGTTTCCTAATATGAATGATACTTGAATTTCAAAATATGGCTTATGAAATGTTTTTAGAAGGTTCTGTACTTCAAAAGCTCGCAACTTTCTTATACTAATTCCGATTGACTCGATACTTGTTTCTGAGCCTTCTGATATCGGTATATATTTATTCATCGAGTCTTGGAATCTATTTACTTATATGCATATGGTTTTCTCACTACTCCGCTCGTGCATACTACAACTACATCGTTCGCCGGGTCCCGAGCCGGTTTTGTGATCGTGCGCACTATGTTATATTCGGCAGTATGATGTGTTACGGTTCCCGAGTTCCTCGCCATAGGGTCGGGTACCGCTTATATACGGCGTTATGATGTGATATGGCATATGATGTGTTCTGATGTTGTGATATGTTGTGATGATACGATATGTTCGGGGATTGTACGGAGATTTGAAACCTTCTGGAGTATGATGTGTTGTGGCGCCAGCGTCGGAGTGGCGACCACGTTCCTGAGCCCTATGCATGATTTTTATTTGCATTATATTTGTTTTCAGCACAGGTTTTGATATACTAATTCCGTATCTATTTCCGTACTTCTCACTTCAGTTCTGATTTGGATTACTGCATTTCTTGCTTTACATACTCAGTACATATTTCGTACTGACCCCCTTTCTTCGGGGGCTGCGTTTCATGCCCGCAGGTACAGCCGTTCGTTCTGGTGACCCGCCAGTGTAGGATTCTTATTCTGTTATTTGGAGTACTCCTTTGATCCGGAGCTCATATTTTTGGTACATATCTTTTGTTATACCTGTTTCTGTATATATGACTATTCGGGGTACGGCGGGGCCCTGTCCCGTCATATGTTTCTGTTATGGTTTGTAGAGGCCTGTAGACATATATGTGGGTCATGGGTCGTGTTTGTTCGGTTATGTCTGTGACTTGTGCCTTAAGCGGTCCCGTTTGCTATTATGGCCAAAACGGCCCATATGTTTGTATATGTATGTATGTTCGGGCGATGTGTATTCCGCCAGCCTGCCGGCTTTCGTATGATATTTCTGTTACAGGTGACCGCTTAAGATGACGTCTGTTCTCAGTATCTGTGCAAAATAACGTATGTTAGATGTGAATAAGTCTTTGATATGTCGATTTGGTAAGCGAATGGGTTTGGGTGTCCAATTAGGACACTAGTCACGGCCCACGGGGCTGGGTCGTGACATAAAGTCCGTGCTTCCTGATTTTCTTGATTCGCCATTGTATGTCAACCTTTAATGGAGATAAATTCAGGTAAGTTTTAAGCCTCGTGGTTTTTCTTTTGGGTATGTAGTTTAGATGATCGGACCAACAGTACTCAAGCTTTAACTTATGATAACACATATAGCACGTAAGCACGTGAAGCACGTAGCAAGTGTTCATGTAATTTGTAGATATTTATACTACTCGTGTTCCTAAGGCCTTTTTGAGCTAAAGATTTCTTAATCGTTTAAAATATGTAAGTGCCATTTGTGAAGATGAGCCATTTGTGAAAAATCATCATTAAATAATAATAAAATATCTTACCCGAAGGGATTACAAAGATGATGAAGCCGACATGGAGCTTATTATAAAGCAATAAATCAGAAGGGGCCTCCTCTAGCGGCTGATGTCGAGGCTTGACTTGTCTTGGCCTTCTTGACCCTCTGAAAGGTGGTATGGATTTATGGATTTGAAGTCATACTTGATACATCTCCATTCTGACTATCACCAGGTCTGTTTCTTCTATGATTTTGTCCAAGTGCTCAATTGTGCTTCAAAGACATTCTTTCAAACGCTCCTTTTCTCGGGCATCGTGATATAGTGTGGGCTCTGGGACGGATGCACGGGCCAAGTGTCCCTATAACCACTCATAATACCCTGGGTCACACCCTACTTCAAACCTGTCTGGAACTAAAGTGTTACACCTTGGAAAATTCCCCGTTAATGTACAATAAATAGGCTAGCGAGGAACACGAGGTATACAATGATTCGAAGAAGTGAGAGATAGCATTTAACGACCCTAACCAAGATTCAAAGGCATTAGACGTAAAGGAAGAAGTTTGGCAAAGAAAGCAAAGGATATGTCGCGTGTCGGGTAAGAATTACGAGCGACGAGTTAATTATGGCATAATGATGTCTTGGAGACGAGTGATAATGTCCCTTAGATTGGTATTGAGGTGTTAAACAAGTGTCAAGAAGGTTCCATAAGGATCGGAGATCAAACGAGTCGACGAGAACAAGTCCCGGACAGCTGGACATTATACGGCCAGACATACTGGCCGTATAAAATCCATGGACCGTATGTCTAACCGTATATTCTGCCCAGAATGGCATACTCCACTAGACCAAACATATGGTCCAACATACGGTCAGTGAAAAATATACGGACCGTATGTTGGTCCGTATACGTTGGTCGGGACAGGTTCAACATTTAATATAAGGGACCTCTCTCATTTCATTTTATCCTCCACTAGTCAAGAAAGCTCTAGAATATTCTCTTCACTCTTCATCCACAAGAAATCAAAGGAAAACCAAGATCAACTACTTCAAATCCATGAAAACAAGTGTGTGAAACTTAATAAAAGTTCATCCACCTCAAGAAAACCCAAGGGAAGTGAAATAGGGTTTTGGTGCTAGAAGAGTATTTCCATTCAAGGCTTGTTCATCCATCATCTAAGGTAAGTTTCATGACCATACCATGTTGTTTAAGGTATTGGAAGGCTAAGACACTTGAATTGTAGAAAGACATAGAAAATGGGTCATAAATGAGTGAATAGTGTCATTGTTGAATAGTGGTTGGGATGAATCATGAATGTTGGTAAGTTGTGATTGTTAATATGTTATAAAAGACATTTAGACCATGGAATAAGTATTATATATGAGAAAACGCGATAATGAGCCATAACCATAATTGTGGAGAATTGAAGGGAAATGGTGAATTGTGGTAAATGTAGATAAATAATGATTGTTGTTTGCTATATTGTGAATGTTGATATGAACGTTTGGGAGTTGATATAGAATATGGTAAAAGTAGTATAAACAAAGGAATTGCTGCCCAAATTTTTCCTAGAAATAGTAACACGTTTTTATTGTCAATTAACTAACGTTAATGCGAATCCTCTTGAAGGTAGAAACGTGGCATTGAAGGAGAACAAGCAAGCAATAGATTAGCTAAACGTAAAAAGGTATGTGAGGCTAGTCTTTTCTTTCTTTGGCATGAATCCGATGGTATGATTCTCTTTTCTCTCCACGAATGCTCTATATATATTCCGGAAGGTCAAGAGTCTATGATCATGAATAGCTATATGAGATAAAAGATATGTTATGAGTCCAATGATGATGATGATAAACTTAGGTCTAATGATTCTAGAGTCCATGATATGATGCTCCTATAACGCTAATGATGTTGTATGTTGTAAACACTCACCTCACACATTATTCCCTTCGAGGTGAGGCAGAATACCATTAAGTTAAGTATGTCATGCATTGTATACACTCACCTTATGTATTGTCCCTTCAAGGTGAGGCAGAGTACCATAAAGTCAATGATGTTATATATTGTACATACTCACCTTATATACTCCTTCCTTGAAGGTGACGCAGAATGCTTGTGAATGCTCCATAATGAAATCGGGGGATCACGACCTTACGTCACCACGATAAAGTATAGTTGTCCTTGAGTCTTTATGCATGTATTATGATGAGCATATTATGATGAGCATACTATGATGAGTATATTATAATGAGCGTATGATGATGATATTACACCGTACCTATATGGTCGGGCAGATATAAACACCACTATAGTGGGCAGCTTATACCCCGGACGCGGGAGGCCTGGACCCAGGTTACTTATTATTACACCGTACCTACATGGACGGGAAGCTTATACTTATACATTTATGCATATATGATATGATGACGAGTATGAGTAAGACAGCACGATTTATTTCTTTTATGATTCACAGTCAGTTACAGATTGCTCCTGATTTGATACCTCCCTATTTCATTGATGTTTCATTATTTTTTATGCCTCTCATACTCAGTTCAATGTTCGTACTGACGTTCGTTTTCTTTGGACGCTGTGTTCATGCCCACTGGTTGACAGGGAGGTGATCCTGATCCAGACTCATAGGAGCTAGCACCTGATTTGAGAGCACTCCATTGTCCGGAGGTGCTTCTGATTATCCTTTTGTGTACATGGATATGTATTTTGGGCATGACGGGGTCTTGTCCCGTCCTTATGTCTAGCACTCTTGTAGAGGCTCGTAGATACGCAGTGTGAGTTGTATGGTCTCACGAGGTTGCTACTATGTACAAATAATATTTTGATGGCCGAGAGGCATATGTATACGAAAGTAATTATGTTTTCAAAATGAGAGATGATTTTGTTATAATTGAGTATAAAGTTGATAAAAGAGCGTTTAATGAGCATGATAAGTAGTAGAACGAGTGGTGCTCGGTGGTTAGCCCCGGGTACCCGTCGCGGCCCCTAGCTGGGTCGTGACAAAAGTGGTATCAGAGAAGTTAAGTCCTAGGAAGTGCCTACGAGCCGTGTCTAGTAGAGTCATGTTTATGGTGTGTTGCGCGCCACGCTAATAAACAAGAGGCTACATGGCACTTAGGAAAAATGACCATCTTTCTTCTTATGAGATCGTGCGATAGATCCGTGTATAAGATTTTATCCTCCCTAATAGTGTGTTATGATTTCAGAAAATGCCGCTAAAAGGAAAAGCTACAGTCGCCCAGAAGGGAAGACTACGACAAAAAGGCGGGTGGAAAGAGAACCTCCGATGAATATAGAAGAGGGCGAGTCACAAAATTAGGCTCCATATAATACTTCCTCCACCCTGCCTAATGTGGAAGAACAAGGGGGAGCTTCAGCTCCAATTCCTCCACCGGTTGCTTCGGGTCAACAAGTGACCGAGGCTATTCATTTATTGACACAGTTGGTTGCCGCACAGGCACAACGGCAAAATGTGAGTTCAAGTGATCGGGCAGCTAGTACCAGAGCCCGTGATTTTATGAGTCTAAACCCTCCGGAGTTTTTCGAGTCAAAGCCGGATGAAGACCCGCAAGGTTTTATTGATGAGATACTAAGAACATTGAAGATTGTCCATGCCTCCGAAACTGAATCCGTGGAGTTGGCATCTTATAGACTCCGAGATGTGGCGGTATTGTGGTATAATAATTTGATAGCGTCGAGAAAAGAAAATGCGCCTCCTCCCGTGTGGCAAGATTTTGTAGATGCTTTTATCCGTCACTATTTTCCACTCGAGGTCCGCCGAGCTAGAGCGGATAGGTTCTTGAATCTAAAGCAATGAAGCATGAGCGCTCGGGAATATAGTCTTCAATTTAATTCTTTGGCTAGATATGCCCCGACTATGGTGGTCGACATGGGTGATCGGGTACATAGATTTGTGAGTGGCTTGGGGCCACATTTTTTTAAAGATTGCTTGACGGCTTCGTTGCAAGACGGGATGGATATTTCCCGAATACAAGCCCATGCCTAAAATTTAGAGAGGCAACAAAAACCACAAGAAGACATCGTGATATTGATAGAAGGTAAAGCAAGAGGGCCAGATCTATGGGGGCAGGTAGTGAGTATAGAAGGGGATTGAGGCAGACTTATTCTAGACACTCCGGCTAGTCAATGATCAGTGCACCTCCTCGATTTACGGGTAGGATATTTGATTGCTCCTTTCGTTCAGGACAGGGTCAGAGTTCGAGGGCCCCAAATTCTCAGTTTGGGGGAGATTATAGCTAGAGGGTACCCCCAGTACCGCAGTGTAGCCAGTGCGGTAGATTACATTCCGGACGGTGTTGCCAGGGTTCGGATGCTTGTTATGCCTGTGGCTGGGTTGGGCACATGATGAGAGATTGCCCGTCGATGAGTGGTAGAGCTGGGATTCAGCCCACAGGATCAGCGGTCGGTTCTCCTTCAGTGCGCCCGGTAGGGCAAACTTCTCAGATTCCAGCAGGCCGAGGTAGAGGCAGAGGCAGAGAGGAGCGTCTACTTCAGGTGCCACTCAGCCCCGTGTATATGCGTTAGCCGGACGACAGGATCTTGAGTCCTCCCCGGATTTGGTTACATGTACATTATCCGTATTTTCCCATGATGTGTATGCATTGATAGATCCGGGTTCTACTTTCTCTTACATTACTCCATATGTTGTTGGTTATATTGGGGTGAAACCTACGCCAATCAAACCTTTTGAGGTATCTACTCCGGTTGGTGATCCTGTGATAGCAAGGCAAGTGTACAAAGATTGTGTAATTGTGATATGTGATCGCCAGACCAAAGCTAATTTGATTGAGCTGGAAATGTTAGATTTTGATGTAATTATGGGTATGGATTGGTTGGCCTCATGCTATGCTAATGTTGATTGCCGATTGAAAGTAGTTCGATTCCAATTTCCGGAGAGCCTGTGCTTGAATGGAAGGGTAATGCAGCATCTCCGAAAGCTAGGTTTATTTCCTAACTTAAGGAAAGAAAGATGATAGCCAAAGGCTATATTTATCATCTAGTCCAAGTTCATGATACCGAAGCAAAGTCGCCAACTTTCCAATCAGTCCCCGTAGTGAATGAATTTCCAGATGTATTCCCACATGAACTTCCAGATCTTCCTCCAGAAAGAGAAATTGACTTCGCCATTGATGTGTTGCCGGACACCAAGCCTATTTCTATTCCTCCTTATCGAATGACTCCGACGAAATTGAAAGAGCTAAAGGCGTAGTTGAAAGATTTGCTTGAAAAGGGGTTCATTAGACCTAGTTCATCCCCGTGGGGAGCACCAGTCTGGTTCGTAAGAAAGAAAGACGGATCTCTACGAATGTGCATCGACTATAGGCAGTTGAACAAAGTGACGGTAAAGAACAAATATCCTCTTCGAAGGATTGATGATTTGTTTGATCAACTACAGGGTGCCAAGTGGTTTTCTAAAATAGACTTGAGGTCGGGTTATCATCAAGTGAGAGTTAGAGAAGGAGATATTCCCAAAACAGCTTTCAGAACGAGATATGGCCACTATGAATTCCAGGTGATGTCGTTTGGGTTGACTAATGCTCCGACAATGTTTATGAACTTGATGAATAATGTATTCAGGCCTCTCTTGGATTTGTTCATGATAATATTTATTGATGACATCTTGGTGTACTCTCGCACTGAATCGGAACATGCAGATCATTTACGTATTGTTCTTGGAATTCTTCGAGCCCGAGAATTGTATGCAAAATTTTCAAAGTGCGAGTTTCGGCTGAATTCTGTAACCTTTCTGGCCATATTATTTCAGATGATGGCATTCGAGTCGAAACTCAAAAAATTAAAGTTGTGAAGACTTGACCGAGGCCTACGATGCCTACAGAAGTTCGTAGTTTTCTAGGTTTTGCAGGTTATTATAGAAGATTCGTAGAGGGCTTCTAATCTATTTCAGCCCCATTGACGAAGCTAACCTAGAAGTCAGCTAAATTTCAGTGGAACTATGCTTGTGAGTGTAGTTTCTAGGAGTTGAAGGACAGATTAACCTCAGCTCCAGTCTTAACACTTCCAGAAGGGCCAAATGGTTATGTGGTGTATTGTGATGCTTTCGGTGTTGGGCTAGGATGTGTATTGATGCAGCACGGTAGAGTTATTGCTTATGCTTCGAGACAGCTGCGGAAACACGAAAAGAATTACCCAACTCATGATATTGAATTGGTTGCGGTTATTCATGCACTGAATATGTGGAGACATTACTTGTATGGTGTGCATGTCGATATCTATACAGATCACAAAAGTTTTTAGTACATTTTCAAGTAGAAGGAGTTAAATCTGCGGCAGAGGTGGTGGTTAGAATTGTTAAAAGATTATGATGTGAACATTTTGTATCATCCCGGAAAGGCAAATGTGGTAGCCGATGCGCTTAGCCGCCGATCAATGGACAGTTTATGTGAAGTTCCTCCAAAAAAGAAAGAGATGGTTCACGAGCTCTATCAATTAGCTAATCTTGGAGTACGTGTAATTGATTCGGGTAAGGCAGGGATTGGCATTAATAATCCCACAGTCTCGTCCTTGAATATGGAAGTGAAAGAGCATCAGTATGAAGATGCTAAACTGTGCCATTACAGAGACATATCTCATGAAAAATAGAAGTCTCCATTTGAAGTTTCCACGGATGGAATTCTTAGATACCGAGGCAGGTTATGTGTGCCGAATGTGGCAGAATGGCGTCGGCGAATTCTAGAAGAAGCATATTATTCTCGGTATTCTATTCACCCAAGTGCAACCAAAATGTATCATGATCTTAAACTAATATATTGGTGGGATGGGATGAAGAGAGACATAACAGAACTTGTAGCTCAGTGCCCAAATTGCCAAGAAGTACAAGTCGAACATCAAAAGCCAGGAGGATTATTGCAAGCAATGGAAATCCCTACTTGGAAATGGGAGGTGATCAATATGGATTTTATCGTGGGATTACCCCGTTCCCGAAGCAAGTATGATTCCATATGGGTGATTGTGGACAGACTCACGAAAGCAGCTCATTTTCTTCCGGTTAGAACTACCCACTCAGTAGAAGATTATGCGAGATTGTATCTCAAATAAATTGTGCGACTTCATGGTATTCCACTATCCATTATCATAGATAGAGGAACACAATTTACAGCCAAGTTCTGGAATTCTTTTCAAGAAGGTCTAGGTACCCAAGTGAATCTTAGCACGGCATTCCATCCGCAAATTGATGGGCAAGCCGAGAGTACTATTCAGACCTTGGAGGATATGCTACAAGCATGTGTGCTGGATTTCGGTGGTAGCTGAGATGATCATTTGCCTCTAATCGAATTTGCATATAACAATAGTTATCATTCCAGTATTCAAATGGCTCCGTATGAATCTTTATATGGAAGAAAGTGTAGGTCCCCAATCGGATGGTTCCACAAAATATGGTTAAGATTTCCCCATCCCCATAGGATCAAGGGTTGATCACATAGGCACAAACATGCTTCCACATAGCACATAAATAAAATGCGGTGTTCTTCGTGTCGTAGACTGTCCAAACGCAAGGTAGTCTGTCTTAATAAGCATTAGGTATGTAACACCCCGAAATTTTTACACTAACACTTGAATTTTCGATTGACCAGATCGTGATAGTAAGGGTATATTTTACTTCGCACTTCTTGAATGTGAACTTGACGACATTTGAAACTTGTTTGAAGTGTTATGGTGTAGTTACATAAAATACTCCTACTATGATTATCTTATTAAATGGATTAGATATTTATAAAAGTGGGAAGCCCCCTTTTTATTTTATTGTATTATTTTCACCCTTATCTTACTAAGTAAGATATATACCCTTTGGTTTTTATCATTTCCACCACCCCTCCAATTTCGTTTTCTCCAAGGAAGAAAGACACCAAAACCTCTCTCCTCTCATAATATTCATTCACTAAATCAATCATCATGATTTGCCTTGGTTGGGCCCCCAAAAAACTCCACACGATTGAGGTAAGTTACAAACCCGTTTTTGGACTGGACTGTTGTTAGTGTTTTCAGCATAATTCCTTGTATAAAGCTTAGTTTTAAGTGCTTCAAGATGTTCTAGAAATCTATTTCATAGCCCTAAAACTTTCGTTCAGGCTTCACAACTCAGTTTTGCTTGTATTTACTTGAAAAGGGGCGATGAAGTACAGGGCAAGTGCTGCCCAGATTTTTGTTTTGCAAACCCTACATGTACTACTGTTAGTATTTTGAGCATATCGTTTTGTACAAAACTGATAGAGGAGTGATTCTAATTTCTCTGAAACCCCAAGACATATATCTACAACTTTGATTAAGGCCACAAAGTCTATTTTTGCTGTTTACCCCTTTGAAACTGAGTCACAATACAAGACAGTAGTACTGTCCAGAATTTCTGTTTTGCTAGTTTAGGGTGATTTTCACCATTATCGTGGTTAGTTTTGATGTGATGAAACTATTGAACTTAATTATACATTTGATTGTGTGTTTAAGGCATACATATACTCTTGTACAAGCTAAGGGAAATTGGCTAAGGAAGTAGACATATTTACTTGATCGCTGCTTTGGGATTTATAACCTTTTGATGTTTGTTTGAGTTTTAGAAGCTCTAAAGCTCCAAGGTTTGCACCTAAACTTGAACTTCGCTCTCAATTTATTTGGTTTGAGATATTGTGAGAAGCTTGAATCTTGGTGAAATAATATCTACTTTAAATTACTGGCATAATGGTTTTGGTGCTACTTGGATAATTTACTTGCTTTGTGGGCTGTGAAGAATATCTTGAGACACATCAATATGATAACATGATCATTGAGAGTATGATTTTGTAAATTGAGTTATGAGTATGCTAAAATCACATTGGTGCTATATGAAGCATTTTCATAATACGACTTAATTCGCCCACATATACAGATTGCTTGAGCGTTATTGCATTCTTGATTATGGGGTAACGACCATTCTTGATTTCGGATCTTGCCCATCTTGACTTTGGATTTGCATTTCGTCTTGATGATGGACCTTTGTCCATTCGCGAGTATGAGTGAAAAGCCACTTTCAACATGGCTCATGATTCTCTTGATTATTGAATGACGATCCTTCTTGATATGGGCTTCGGTCCTTCTTGATAGGGGCTTAGGTCCTTCTTGATAAGGGCTTCGGTCCTTCTTGATATTTTATAATGCTTAATGTGATGGCATGAAGTATGTGTTGGGCGAAATTAACTAACTGAATGACGTTTCGTGTATTAGCTTCAGAAGCTTTCTTGACACTGGGTATTTGAAGTTTCGAAGGCATCTTGACACTTGGTATTTGAAATATTAGTATTTTGAACTATCTTATGGTTTGGTGACTCTCTTGAAGTGTCATACACTGATTAAGTACTTGTTTATAACTTGGATGAGCTTATGTCTTGAACTTACTTCTTGCATTTATATTTGATTCATAGCTCACTATTAAATTAACCAAATGGTGGAAATTCTTGGATTTGCTTTGGAAAGCTTATGCATATGTGGAATTTTGAATATGGATATCTTGAACTATTTTAATATATGATATTTACTTTCTCGAAAGAATTGTACCTTCATTTAGTTCTTGTTTGATATTTCATTTCCTTGAAACCATTGTACTTTTTTTATGTACTTGATGATGACTTCGACAAGCTTATTCCTAGAATTTATTGTTGTGCTCCTTACATAGCCTGCTTCTCTTTTTGATATGAAATGTTAGTTAAGTTTATGTGCCCCTTATCTTACTAAGTAAGATGTATACCCTTTGGTTCTTATCCTTTCCACCACCCCTCCAATTTCGTTTTCTCCAAGGAAGAAAGACACCAAAACCTCTCTCCTCTCATAATATTCATTCACTAAATCAATCATCAAGATTTGCGTTGGTTGAGCCCCAAACAACTCCACACGATTGAGGTAAGTTACAAACCCGTTTTTGGACTGGACTGCTGTTAGTGTTTTCAGCATAATTCCTTGTATAAAGATTAGTTTTAAGTGATTCAAGATTTTATAGAAAGCTATTTCATAACCCTACAACTTTTGTTCAGGCTTCAAAACTCAGTTTTGCTTGTATTTAGTCGAAAAGGGGCGATGAAGTACAAGGCAGGTGCTGCCTAGATTTTTATTTTGCAAACCCTACATGTACTATTGTTAGTATTTTGAGCATATCTTTTTGTAAAAAACTGCTATTGGAGTGATTCGAATTTCTCTGAAACCCCAAGACATATATCTTCAACTTTCATTAAGGCCAAAAATACTATTTTTGTTGTTTACCCCTTTGAACCTGAGTCACAATACAAGACAGTAGTACTGTCCAGAACATCTGTTTTGCTAGTTTAGGGTAATTTTCACCGATATCGTGGTTAGTTTTGATGTGCTGAAACTATTGAACATATTTAGACATTTGATTGTATGTTTAAGTCATATATATACTCTTGTACAAGCTAAGGGAAATTGACTAAGGAAGTCGACATATTTACTTGATCGATTCTTTGGGATTTATAAATTCTTGATGTTTGTTTGAGCTTTAGAAGCTCTAAAGATCCAAGGTTTGCACCTAAACTTGAACTTCGCTCTCAATTTATTTGGTTTGAGATATTGTGAGAAGCTTGAATCTTGGTGAAATAATATCTACTTTAAATTATTAGCATAATGGTTTTGTTGCTACTTGGATAATTTACTTGCTTTGTGGGCTGTGAAGAATATCTTGAGACACATTAATATGATAACATGATCATTGAGAGTATGATTTTGTAAATTGAGTTATGAGTATGCTAAAATCACATTGGTGCTATATGAAGAATTTTTGTAATACCTCTTAATTCGCCCACATATACGGATTGCTTGAGCGTTATTGCGTTCTTGATTATGGGGTGACGACCCTTCTTGATTTCGGATCTTGCCCATCTTAACTTTGGTTTTTCATTTCGTCTTGGTGATGGACCTTTGTCCATTCTCGAGTATGAGTGGAAAACTACTTTCAACATGGCTCATGATTCTCTTGAATATTGGATGACGATCCTTCTTGATATGGGCTTCAGTCCTTCTTGATATGGGCTTCGGTCCTTCTTGATAGGGGCTTCGGTCCATCTTGATATTTGATAATGCTTAATGTGATGGCATGAAGTATGTGTTGGCGAAACTAGCTAACTGAATGACGTTTCTTGAATTAGCTTCGGAAGCTTTCTTGACACTGGGTATTTGAAGCTTCGAAGGCTTCTTGACACTTGGTATTTGAAATATTAGTATCTTGAACTATCTTATGGTTTGGTGACTCTCTTGAAGTGTCGTACACTGATTAAGTACTTGGTTATAACTCGGATGAACTTATGTCTTGAACTTACTTCTTGCATTTATATTTGATTCATAGCTCACTATTAAACTAACCAAATGGTGGAAATTCTTGGATTTTCTTTGGAAAGCTTCTGCACGTGTGGGATTTTGAATATGTATATCTTGAACTATTTTAATATATGATATTTACTTTCTTGAAAGAATTGTACCTTCATTTAGTTCTTGTTTGATATTTAATTTCCTTGAAACCATTGTACTTTTGTTATGTACTTGATGATGATTTTGACAAGCTTATTCCTAGAACTTATTATTGTGCTCCTTACATAGCCTGCTTCTCCTTTTGATATGAAATGTTTGTTAAGTTTATGTGCCACTAAGCTTTACGCTTAGCGATAGTTTGTTACTATCGTAGCTGATGTTCCGAGGGAGACTTAAGGATGGCCAATTGAGGTAGACCATTTGGAAGCCTAAATGAAGATCACATTTGTATGGGCATGTTCATTTTGCATATTTTTGGGGACTTGTACGTGACCCATGTGACACACTTAGGTATGCACTTTTGAAACTTGTTCACATGGTCCTATTTTCGCTACTAAATTACTGTGAATGTCTTATTAAGTAAATTTATTTTGAACATTGAGGTATGAAATTTGCTTTTGTTTCGTAACTGGCATACTCCCAAAAAAGGAGGTGCTACAAGGTAGGTATGAGATACCTAAATCTCATCTAAGTATGAATTCTCTAGTTCAGTAGGGATTTGGCTTAGCTCTATCCTAGTTTTCACTAGAGTGGACTTTTCACAAAGGACTGGGAACCCGAGCGGACAATTGGGGTTGAACTGTTAGGGTTGTTGGACGACCGCGAACCAATCCTGCCTCATAATGGTTCTAAAAGAAATATTTTGGTTTTATAATGAAGGAACAACCGCGTGCTCCACGAACTAACCTTTGGAATAAAGTGCAAAATAAATGCCAGGAGTGGCGGAGTTATGATATGCATGCAATGACAGTTAATAATTGCGGGAAAGTAATCACATAAACAGTTAAGGAAAATATACTCATATTATATTGGAATCCTTGTGGTTAGAACCTTTAAGTCCCCAGCGGAGTCGCCATTTGTAACGGTTCACATTTCGCGGGCGGGATTAGCGCTCGGAAAGCTACTTCGAATTCGTTGGTGCTCTTTCGGACTTTGTTTTAAAAGAGTCACCACCTAATTTTTAGGAAATTAGGAAAACTAGTGGTGAACGGTTTATTCATATAGAGTGAAAAAACATTCGTAATCCAAAGTTCAAGATAAGGATTCTGGTGATCCCCTAGGGAAGGTGTTAGGCACCGTAGTATTAAGGATCTGTACTATACGGTTGACCTTCGAATTCCAATGTATGAGTGTTTGCATGAACTGTTTATTTAGTGTTTATTCTAGCATGTATAAAATCTGTCATTTTCTTGCCTACCATTTGCTTTAAAAAAAAAAAGATTTGAATATATTCCCTTTATATATAGGGTAGTTCTGATTCAGATTTAGGATATCCGGATAAGAGTAGCTTCCTTTATATATGAGGATAATATACTTTGTTCATAAAATCTATAAAATGGTTTATTTAGTTTTTGAATATATATATATATATATATATATATATCCGTATATGTTTAATCACACACTCTGTCTCAGGTCCGTCCGTATAGTACGTTTAGAACGACTTATCCTAAAACCTCGCATGAACGGATTTCACTTGTTTTTGAATTAACCCGATTACGAAAAATGGTTTGTTTTTTCTTTTGTGAAACCGTGTAGACACATATATAAAACCGGTCTCTTTCTTTTGCTCTTTAAATTGGGCTCAGGCCCAAAACACGTTTTTTGCATGATATTTTTTTCAATGGGCTTGGCCCAAAATGTTACACCTCGTAGTTTGTACGTTGAGATTCGTTAGGTGTTAGTTGTTCAATTGTAGACACTGGAGTTATTTTCTAGGATATACGAGATTATATGCACCTATCTTATGGTTATGAGGGTTTAATTTCATGTAATAGGTCATGGAAGGATTGGAGAACAAGTGAATTAAGGAAATTATGTTTGTTGGAACTTTGGAGAAAGGATAGGCAAGGTTTCGTATGATAATTTTGGTCTAATTTGCGAAAGGAATATCTCCTAGTATATCAGGAGTTTTGAAGTGAAACAAAATCCTAAATTGAAGTTTAGGAAGTCTAGTTTCCAACGCAACAAACCACGCGTCGATCTGACATCAGAATCAAACGTTATGAGCATTTCAAGATGGACTACCAGAGTAGGGATTAACCTTGCGCGAACGTGCAAAGGAGCACTGAGCAACTCTGTGCGAACACCCCCCAAGGCTGCGCGAACGCGCAGAGCAAATATTAAGTCGGTGCAAACCGACTCTAGAACAAGATAAAAAGGGGATTTACCCGTCATTTTCACTCTTCCACCACTCAAACCTATCTCTAACCCTCTGGAACATTCTCCCAATTTCCACCCATAAAATTGTAGCTCAAATCAATTGAAATCTAGGGATTTAGGTTCGGATACCGTATAGTTGTGATTATAGTATAGTATTATGGTGGATCTTAGCTTGGATTTAAGGTGAATACTGACGATATTGTGGTTCTAGTGAGAACAAGGTGTGAATCTCTCCTTATTGATATTGATTTGGGTTTACTTACGAAGATAGAGCTATTAAATAGTCGTATAATGAATTAGTTGATTGAGAAATGGGGTAAACATCGTGTGGGATGTTTTATGGAGTATATTCGTACTGAGGATGATGTTGTTGATGTTAGTGTTGTTATTGTTGTTGTTGGTTGTTGGTATTGTGATTTCGGGATAGGGATATAAATAGAGGAGTTGCTGCCTGAATTTCGCCAGATTCTAAAAGGATTTAATTTGAAGGCTTAAAACAAGCATATGATAAGCCTAACAATAGTATGAATTCTCTTGAATGTA
This sequence comes from Lycium barbarum, assembly GCF_019175385.1. Taxonomy (NCBI): domain Eukaryota; kingdom Viridiplantae; phylum Streptophyta; class Magnoliopsida; order Solanales; family Solanaceae; genus Lycium; species Lycium barbarum. Next base: position 58,449,820 of record NC_083340.1, read on the forward strand.
GATTTACGAGCCTGGGATGATAAGTGTTAAGTAGTTAAGGAGACCAAAAATGTATGTTAAGGCTAATCCTTTTCTTTCTAAAGGCATGATTCTCTTCTTATGAACCTATACATGTTTTCCATAATATCCTTGCTCCCAAAGGAAATGCTAGAAGTTCATGATACTCAAAGTTCTTATGATGCTAAAGATAAATATGTTCTATGATGACAATAATTATGATTCCATTTCTAGAGATTCCAAAACTTAGGGATTTGATGTTATTATGAGATTATTGAGCCTATTTCATGATTTTCTTTATTTTATTCATTGTTGTTGATCACACCTTATGGTAATTGTTCTTTCAAGGTGAGATATAGCGATGATCATTGTTCCATAATAGAAAACGGAGGTTACCGACCTTACGTTACTCTGATAAAGTTATAGCTTTTATTTGGGCTCCCATGCATGTTATATATATATATATATATATATATATATATATATATATATATATATATATATATATGGGATATAGGAAAAGGGCGAGGCGTTATATACGCATAACCACCTAATTAGTTGGTATACTATGATATCGTCCCGGACATGGGATATATGGTTATGAATCGGGCTGCACGTTCTGCAGCAATATATATATATACACATATGGATCGAGCTGCACGTTCTGCAGCATAATATATTTATGGATCAGGCTGCACGTTCCGCAACACTATTATGTTATATATGTATGAAAAATGTTTTTTTAAAAAAGGCTAAGCATGCATGGTATCCGCCTCAAGAGGCAACCAGATGTACAGGTTATCTCTTTATCTCATGTTATGTTCCATATCTCGTGTTATGTTATTATTCATCAGCGGAGTCTCAGGAGCGCTCCATTTGCTTCAAAGCTGCAGTTTATTAGTATTACTCTTTTGTTTATATACATGTGCAAGGTGGAGTCCTACCCCATCCTTATGATTTCTTGCGCTCTATGTAGAGGCTCATAGACAAGTGTATATTGATAGAAGTCCCATAACCTTACCAGTTCTTATTGTTGTATAATAATTTGGCGGCCTTGTTAGCTTGTGTTTATGAGCATAGTCGTTAATGATTATATAGATATGTGTCATTATCTTCTGATATATGCCCTTACAGAGTATGACGCCCATGAGCTAGCTTATGGCCCACCTAGAAATGATTATGAGATGTATGTTCAGAGATGGTCGATAGGTCAGCTCCGGGTGCCCGTCATGGCCCTCCGGCTGGGTCGTGACACAAAAATAACTGTTGTACCTTTGTTCTTCATCAGTGGGCTTTTGTCCCTAAAACCTTTTATTTTCTGTTTAAAATTCAGGTGGGCTTAGGCCCCAAATACTTGCCTCTAGCTGAACTTCAGCTCAGGAACACCTTGTCTGTTTTTTAGCCCAGCAAACTTTTGTCAATTTATACAAGACGCATGATCTGTTTTTGTTCTGAAAAATGATTCCATATTACTTGTAGTTTTGAAATCCTTTTTCAATCTTGCATCAAAATTTGTTTGTTTTTGTTTAACCTTTGAAATCATTCTACTTAATTCGGGTTTTGAAAATCATTTGGGGACCTAAAGTCTACTAAACGGCATAGGCACCGTTGTCCTAAGACAGCTAGTTCTAACAATAAGGATTCCAATAAATTATGAGGTTTTTACAAGTTCTTACAAGTACAAATACAACAACTTTACTGTCACGACCCAACTATTTGGCCATGACGGGTACCCGCAGTTGACTATCGAGCACCACTCATCATGCTATCTGTCATACTCAACTTGGACATATATCAACCTCGACGCAAGACTTATCATGACCAATCTCCAAATCTCTCCCAAAATATATATACATGCATAAGTTCACGAGACTACAAAAAATGATATACAGAGTGTACAATAAAGAGGTCACATAGCACCTACAACCCACACACAAGTATCTACGAGCCTCTAACTGAAGTACTGAAATCGTGAGGCCGGGACAGGACCCCGCCATGCCCCAAATATGTGCACAAAAGAATATACCAATAAATAGCACCTCCGGAGTGGTGGAGTGCTCCTTTGTAGCTGCTAATAGGCTCCTATGAATCTGTACCATCTCCCTATCTACCTGTGGGCATGAACACAGCGTCCATAAAAGAAAAGGACGTCAGTACGAATAATGTGCTGAGTATGTAAGGTGTTACACCTCGGAAAACTCCATGTCATTACTCAGTAAATAGACTAACGCATGGTGAGAATTATATGATGTTTCTACAAGTAATAAGTAGTACTTAATGGCTCTAATTAAGATTCCAAAGATGTTTGAGGAAAGAGAAGAGAGGTCGTTGAGAAAGGCGAAGTATACGTTGTATTTCGGAAAGTTTTTACAAAGTACCGAACTAATGTTGACTTAATGGTGCCTTGAGGAAGAGTTATGACGACCCCTTAGATTGTTAATGAAGTGTTAAACAAGTGCTAAGAAGATTCCTTAAGGATTGGACATCAAACGAAACGGTAAGAACAAGTTCAGAAAGAAAGTGGATTATACGACCAATTATACGGTCCGTATAACCGTTACAGTGAAGGTCCATCACTGATGTAGTTATACTGTTACACCCCGGAAAGTTTGCGTCACCAAGACTGTTAGTGGCTTAGTATGAGCTCAAGGGAGAGCAGAGTTATACAAGAATTAGGGATGAAGATTGTATTATCTGCGTATAAGAGTATTCATGTGACATTTGGAGATCGTATGGAATAAATCAGTTAACAAGTTACCTGATAATAGCCCTCGTAACCATAAGTTAAGGTGGGGCCCACATGTCGGGATTTTATAAAGGATATATGAAGAGATATATGGGTAGTACATGTGAATTTGATCAAGTCCTAAGAATGACCCATAAGCCAAAAACGAGTGTAAGCCCTCCAAAAGGACGATTTAAGAAAACGTTTTCGAGTGATCTGACTCCGAGGGGCCAAAACGGTATTATAAGTTTGGAATTTGGAAAAAATCCCAGAATTAAAGTTGTAGATAATTGAAATATCTTTCAACCCATAGGTCGTGCGTTCACAGGAGACATCGGGATAAGGAGATATGGACGTTTTAAGGCAGAAAGGTCAGTAGGCCAGGCCCAACCCGAGCCCAACCGGGTCAGGCCCATTACCCACACCTTTTTAAGTGAAATTTCAGCCTTATCTCTTCATTTTTCATACCAAAACACCCATAAAATTCTGGAGAAAAAGAGAGAGGAGAGCCTAGAGAGAAAAATCAATTTTGACCAAAATCTGAGCCCCGAATTCCGAAGCCCATGAAGAGAAAAGTGTCGTACGTCGCGTTGCCTTCAATTTGAGCTAAAAATCAACTAAGAAGAAGAGGGTGGACGTGCTGGCTGCACAATTGAGGTAAGATTAAGGTTCCTTTTCATTGTTAACAAGTTTATTCAGAGTTTTAACGGATTAGAACAGAGAGAATAGTGTGATGAATTCGTTTGTTGGTGTTGCCGAATTATGGATTTAGGCTTGAAGAGAAATTTGGATAAAAATATATGTATTTATTTTGTAGGATGTTAAAGATGTTGTTATCAATGTTGTTGGTATTAATTTCGGCTTCCTTACGGAAATAAAGTTATTAATTAGTCGTATCGCAAATTGGTTGGTTGAGAAAATGGGAAAACAGTGTATGGGCTGTTTTATGGCATATGTTGTGTTGGAAATGATGTTATTACTATGGTTATTGTTGTTGATGTTGTTGGTTATTGAATTGGAATTTTGGCTAGGCATATAAACAAGGGAGATGGTGCCGAAATTTCGGCAGATTATAAATGAATTTATTTGAAGGACTAAGACAAACGTGTAATAATGAGTCTAATGATTTTGTAAATCCTCTTAAATGTAGACTTGCCAGCTTGGACGAATAAGCGTAGCTAATAAGAAGTCAAATAGGTATGTAAGGCTAACCCTTTTTTTCTTTTGGCATGTCCTAGAGCTAAGTAAGTTATGATACGTATCTTGGGGTAACTCTATTCTTGATTCCGAGCTTGTTAATGATTCTTATTCACTTCTTGATATGAGTATACTTAGTATAGGTGAGCTTATGGTATGATTGAATAACAAGCAAAGCATAAAGAGTTCTTGTTTTTTTTAAAGAGTTCTGTAAGTAGTAATGTCCCTAACTCTCGTAGATGGTCCCGGATTGTCTTGGAAATGTTCGTAGAGGTTTCTATAATGAATAACGTTCCTAACTTTCATATGCTAACTCGGATTGTTCATGGAGGTTTCTATAATGAATAATGTCCATAACTTTCTTATACTAACTCGGATTGACTTGAAATGTGTTTATGGTTTACTAATGATTTCGAGAAAAATTAGTTTTGTACTAAAGGAAACATAAAGTTTATTTTCAAAACCACTCCGAAGGGGTGCGAGATTTTACTATTTCATTTCATTTACGATTTATGTTTACACTCCATAGCATTATTTCTTTGTATTGATATTTGTGGATTAAGTTGTGTTGACGCCGACATTATTGTTATGACGGAAGCCGCATCCCCGAAGGGGCCAACATTATTATTATGCCGGAAGCGGCATGCCCGAAGGGGCCAACATTATTATTATGCCGGAAGCGGCATGCCCGAAGGGGCCAACATTATTGTTATACCGGAAGCGGCATGCCCGAAGGGGCCAACATTATTATTATGCCGAAAGCGGCATGCCCGAAGGGACCGTCATTATTATTGTGCCGGAAGCGGCATGCCCGAAGGGGCCATCATTGTTATTAAGCCGGAAGCGGCCGTCCGAAGGGGCCATCATTGTTATTAAGCCGGAAGCGGCCGTCCGAAGGGACTTTTGTGATACTATATTTATACTGTATGTTCTAGAATTTGTGTATGCTGTATTTATATTGGGTGTGCTAGAATTGGTGCAAAGTGCTATATGGCATGGTTTAAAATGCGGTTCCAGGTGACTCCCCGGTTGCTTCTAAACTTGTTTACCGTTACACCTTTCCTTGTTTATGATTCAGTAATGCTTTACATACTCAGTACATTGCTCGTACTGACGTCCCTTTCCCTGGGGGCGCTACGTTTCATGCCACGCAGGTGTATACAGATGAGTGAAGGACATTGGCTATAGGATGTTCCCATGCTACCAGCTGCATTGGCGAGCTCAATCTTAGTTCGGAGTGTTGCCGGGTCAAAGTACTTATGTTATGGTATTTTGTATATGTTAGAGACTTTGCAGACAGTGTCCTGTGGTATGTTGTCGAGATGTCGACAAAATGATGTCAGGCGAATCATTTATAGATTTTAAAAGAGTATGTATTTTAGATAATTTCAATTGGTTTAAAGTACTTAGTTGATTGAAAGTTTTCATAATCATTATAAAGATAATGATCTCTAGTTGGAAAAGTTTCATGTTTTTAAAAGTTTTTGAAATGACAGGTTTTGATAGAGCGAATGTCTAAGGGTTCGCTCGACTCTGATGAGAGTCGGGTGCCCGTCATGCCCTATCAGACTGGGGTGTGACATATACGGTCACTTATACAGACCGTATAAAATTATATGGACCGTATAAGGTACCGTATAATGGTTACAAAAATGAAGTTTTGTTGGGGCAATTTCACGGCCGATTATACGGACCGTATAAGTTTATACAGACCGTATAAGTGTCCGTATAATGCACGACGGGACAGATCTTTTTTTCCAATTATAAATATAAGACCCCCAAGTTATTATTTTCATTTCCTCACTTCTCCACTTATCTCCGAACCTCCAGAACATTCCACACCCTTTGTTTACAAGAATCCAAGATAAATCAAAAATCAACTTCATCAATTCAAGGAAATCAAGTGTAAAGAAGCTCTCTAGGGTTGCTTGGAGTCAAGAAATCTCTATGAATGGAAGTTAGGGTTTTCATCAAGTGAGGCAACTCCATCCAAAACACGTTCCTACACAATCGAAGGTAAGTTTTATGATCATTTCATGTTATTTGGTATATTGAGGGGTTGGAAAACTTGGATTATGGAAAAAGGTAGAATATGGAGCTCATATGTGAAGTAATGGTGTTCTTGAATAATAGTTGACATGAATCATAATTCTAGAGATATTATGAGTATAATCTTGTTATAAATAATATTAAGAATGTTGGAAAAGCATGATATGTGAATGAATATGATGTTGGGTGACCACCATGCTTATGGACCTTGAGAGAAAATTGTGAGAATTAAATAATGGCCAACTTAATAAAGGTTATTGATTATGATATTGTGGGTGTGTTGTTGACGCTTGGAAGTTATTATATTATATGGAGAAGGTTATAGAAACAAAGGATATGCTACCCAATTTTCGCTAGCTTAGCCTAAGCCTAAGTATGTTTCCGATTATCTAATCTTAGCACGAATTCCTTTGAATGTAGAATTATGAACTTGGAAGGAAGCGTTAGTTGGCAAGTTAGAAAGGCAAAAAGGTATGTGAGGCTAGTCCCTTCTTTTCTAGGGCATGACTCCTATGACATGATTCCCTTTACTCTTCCCATGACCTTCTTACATTCCGGAAACTATGAGTCTATGTTGTAAAAAGCTTCTCATGAGATAAAGATAAGAGATATGCTATGAATCTGATAATGATGATGATGATTCTACTTCTAAAGATTCTAAAGCTAATGATTCCTTGACGTTATTCATTGCTGTTACGCTCACCTTATAATGCTAATTCCTTCAAGGTGAAGCATGATGATTATGACTACTCCGTAATGGAATCGGGGGTTCTCGATGTTACGTCACCCCGATAGAGTTATAACTTATCCTTAGTTCTTATGCATGCATTATGATAAGTACATGATGATGATATTACACCGTGCCTAGATGGCCGGGCAGACACCGCTAAGGCGGGCGGCATATACACCATGTCTAGAGGGCATGGGCAGACACCACTAGTGGGCGACATGAGATGTTTACCCCGGACGCGGGCTAATGATGATTACACCGTACCTATATGGTTGGGCAGCTTATATATGCATACTTGAAATGATGATGTTATGATGTAAGTTAGCATGCATTGTTCTGTTTTAAGTGATCCTCAGTATAGGTTGTTTCCTTATTTGATGTTCCCTTATTCCTTCGATAAGTCAGTATTGTTCATGCCTTATATACTCAGTACAATGTTCGTACTGACGTCCTTTCTTTTTGGACGTTATGTTCATGCCCACAGGTAGACAAGGAGGTGGCCCAAATTCCGAAAAGCTACCTAGCATATTTACAGAAGCACTCCACTATTCCGGAGGTGCCATTTTTGAGATATTATTTTGTGTATATATTTGGGCACGACGGGGTCCAGTCCCATCCTTATGTCACAGTACTCTAGTAGAGGCTCGTGGATGCCTATGTGTGGGTGGTTGATGTCCCATGATGACTACATTGTACATTTGTATATCGTTTTTGCAGCCGTGAGAGCCTATACAAATATGCATGTGTTGTCTTAGAGATTATATGTGTCCAGGATGAGTATGATGATTGACATAATGAGTGGTGCTCGGTAGTCAGCTCCGGGTACTCGTTATGGCCCCCTAGTCGGGTCGTGACATAAGGCGTGTATGATAACATAAATAGGAAATATAGGAAGCTTAAGAGAAAAGGATTACTGTAACTGCTTGCCTCTTGAGGCGGAATCATGCATGCTCACTTTTTTCTCTAAAACATATCACACATGCATACATAAACTGTCTGAATAAATAACATCATTAGCCCGCTTCTAGGCCTCCCGCGTCTGGGGTAATCAATAACGACAAGCTCCGATTATCTTATAGAACCATCATAATCATCATTTTTTGCCTTGAAGAAACAAGCATTACGAGGTGAGAATATCAACAATGAATAAAAATCAAGGAAATCATACATCTAGATCAGTAATCTCATAATAGCATCCTTTCATAAGCTTAGAATCTCTATGACTAAAATCATCATTATCATAGCTCATCTCTTATCTTTATCTCATGAGAAGCTCTTAATAATCATGGATTCATAATTTCCGGAATGTAAGACAGTCAAGGAAAGATAGAAGATATTATGTGATGGAAGTCATGCCTTAGAAAGAAGGGCTAGCCTTACATACCTTGATGTCTCTTTAACTCTATCGACTAAATGGTTTCCTTCCAAGCTCGCGATTTTACATTCAAGAGAAGTCGTACCATGGTTAAGCCATTGGAAACATGCTTAAGTAAAAGTTTAAGCGACTAAAAAGTTAACGAAAATTGGGCAGCATTTCCTTTGTTTCTACAACTTTTCCCATATAATAAAACAGCTCCCAAACATTATGATAACACCCATAATATCACAATCAATGGATTTCTCAAGTTAAGCATTGCTTACTTCTCAAATTCACCCTTAAAATCACCCATAACCATGACTACAATAAAATCACCATTATATTAGTATCATTCATGACAAGATTATTCTCACCTTATACCAAGAATTATGATTCACATTAATTTACCACTCAAAATACCTTTATTTTCCACATTCAAGCTCATATTCCACATTCTTATCTAATCCAAGTCTTTCAACCACTCAACACCTTTAATAACATGAAATAATTGTAAAGCTCCCCTTTGATTATGTTGAAATGATCTTTGGAGGAAGATACTCCACTTGAGAACAACACCAACTTCAATTCGAAAGAGAATTCCAAGCTCCCATTAACCCTAGTGAACACCCATACACTTGTTACACTTTATTCTTGGTGTTTGATCTCTGATTTACCTTGGATTTATGTTGGTATGGATGGAGAAGGTTCTAGAGCTCTCTTGAGGTATGGACGAAATGAGAAGTCTGAAAAATAAGAGCAAGAGTCGCCTATTTATAACTTAAACTGGAAGGTTCCAGTGAAACGGTTCGACTAGCGGGTCAACGACCCGTTGACGTCTCGACAGTCCGTCGACTTACGACTGCATATCTCTGATTGTAGAAACACATAGACAGTGCACAGAGATGGTCCGTCGACATGTTGATGGCCCGTCGATACTGACTGGTGTCTGCAGAATTTCCTGATTCAGTTCAGATTTCATCGATTTGATTTGTTCAGCTTCTAACTCCATAATTTACCCAGAATACCTACTGATACATTTGAATACGAAGCATAACACTTAATGTCCCCAAACTCAGGCACGGGTCTCCATTCTCAAGACATACTCGACTAAGAAATCGTTAGTTCTACTATGACGAAGACGAGGGGTGTAACATTCTCCCCTCTTAATAACATTCGTCCTCGAATGTTAAGGTCTTGGGGATTCTACACAAATGTTGCCAGAGTTTCCCCTGTAATATGGCACTACCATCCTGTCATAACAGCCCAAAATAACATCGCCACACAGGGCTACAACATCACACTAAGAGACATGGCCACACACGACCCAAAAGCAATAAAAGAAGCATTTCATACCTGGGGATAACAGCATCTCATCTTGATTCTCTTCCAGGGTTGGAAATAAATATAGATATCTTATCTTCATATCCTCTTCTACTTCCCAAGTTATCTCTTCTCTGTTGTTAATTCTTCACAGAACCTTAACCGAGGCGACATCTGTAGTTCTGAGTCTTCGCACTTGCCTATCTAGTATAGCCATAGGCACTTCTTCATAAGACAACTTTTCAGTGATTTGGACATCATATACAGGTACGACTCTGGAAGGATCTCCAATACATTTATGGATCATTAACACATGGAAAACTGGATGAACTGATTCAAATTCTGGAGGCAGACCTAACTCATAAGCCACTTGGCCTACTTTTTGTACAACCTTGTAAGGCCCAATATACCGAGGGCTGCGTTTACCCTTTTTGCCAAATCTCATTACACCTTTCATTGGCGACACCTTTAGGAATACCCAATCATTAACTTGAAATTCCAAATTTCGTCGAAGATTATCTACATAAGATTTCTGACGACTCTGGGCCGTCAACAATCGGTCTCGGATAAGTTTGATCTTTTCCACTGCTTGCTAAATTAGTTCTGGACCTATCAGTTGTGCTTCTCCCACTTCAAACCATCTGATGGGTGATCTATATTTCCTTCCATATAGAGCTTCATACGGAGCCATCTGGATGTTGGCATGATAACTGTTGTTATAGGTAAATTCAATAAGTGGCAAATGATCATCCCAGTTGCTTCTGAAATCCAGTACACATGCCCGCAACATCTCTTCTAAGGTCTGAATAGTGCGTTCAGCTTGTCTATCGGTCTGTGGATGAAATGCTGTGTTGAGTCTCACTTGAGTCCCCAAACTTTCTTGGAAAGACTTCAAGAATTTAGCTGTACATTATGCCTCTCTATCTGTGATAATGGATATTGGGACACCATGGAGTCGCACTATCTCCTTAAGATACAGCTTTGTATAGTCTTCTACTGAGTATGTAGTGTTGACCGAAAGAAAATGGGCTGATTTTGTAAGTCTGTCCACGATTACCCATATGGAATCATACTTACGCCGAGAACCAGGCAAACCTACAACAAAATCCATGTTGATCACCTCCCATTTCTAGGTTGGAATTTCCATAGCTTGCAACAATCCCCTAGCTTTTGATGCTTAATCTTCACTTGTTGACAATTTGGGCACTGAGCTACAAACTCTGCTATATATTTCTTCATTCCATCCCACAAATATATTAACTTAAGATCATGATACATATTTGTTACTCCTGGATGAATAGAATAACGGGAGTAATGAGCTTCTTCCAGAATCTGGTGGCGTAATCCCGCAACATTCGAAAGACTTAGCCTGCCTCGATACCTGAGAATCCCATCTGTCGAAATCTCAAATGGTGACTTCTCTTTCTGAGGAAGTGTATCTCTAAAGTGACTCAACTGGGGGTCTTCATATTGGCGCCTTTTCACTTCCATGTCCAGGAATGAAACAGATGGATTATGAACAACAACTCTTGCATTGCCCGAGTCCATTAAGCGGACTCCTAGGTTAGATAACTGGTGGTTCTCATGAGCTAATTCCTTCTTTTCCGGCTGAACATCACATAGGCTGCCCATAGATTTACGGCTAAGAGAATCAGCTACCACATTCGCTCTTCCCGGATGATATAGAATATTCACATCATAGTCTTTCAATAACTCCAACCATCACCTCTGCCGAAGATTCAACACCTTTTGCTTGAAAATATACTGGAGGCTCTTATGATCCGTATAAATATCAACATGAACACCATACAAATAATGTCTCCACATCTTTAGTGCATAAATAACTACATCTAATTCAAGATCATGGGTCGGGTAATTCTTCTCATGTTTCCTCAACTATCTGCAAGCATTGGCTATAACCTTCCCGTGCTGCATCAACACACAACCCAAGCCAAAACCGGAGGCATCACAATAAATAGCATAACCTTTTGATTCTCCTGGAAGCGCCAGGACTAGGACTGAAGTCAAGGATAACTGTAACTGCTTGCCTCTTGAGGCAGAATCATGTATGCTCACTTTTACCTCTAAAGCGTATCACACATGCATGCATAAACTGTCTGAATCAATAACATCATTAGCCTGTGTTCGGTGTCTGCCGATGCCATATAGACACGGTGTAATAAGCCGCTCGCCTTAACGGTGCTGCCCGGCCATCTAGGCATGGTGTAATCATCATCATACACTCAGCATGAAGGATGCATCAGAGCTCAAGTAAAAGTTGTAACTCTATCGGAGTGACGTAAGGTCGGTAGCCTGCGATTATCGTATGGAACCATCATAATCATCATGTTTCGTCATGAAGGAACTAGCATTATGAGGTGAGACTATCAACAATGAATAACAATCAATGAAATCATACGTCAAGATAATTAATCTCATAATAGCATCTTTTCATAAGCTTAGAATATCTATGACTAAAATCATCATTATCATAGCTCATCTCTTTTCTTTATATCATGAGAAGATCTTAATAATCATGGATTCATAATTTCCAGAATGTAAGAGAGTCATAGAAAGATAGAAGATATTATGTGATGGAAGTCATGCCTTAGAAAGAAGGGCTAGCCTTACATACCTTTATGTCTCTTTAACTCTATCGACTAAATGGTTTCCTTCCAAGCTAAGGATTCTACATTCAAGAGAAGTCAAAGCATGGTTACGCCATTGGAAACACGCCTAAGTTAAAGCTAAAGCGACTAAAAAGTTAACGAAAATTGGGCAGCATTTCCTTTATTTCTACAACTTTTCCCATATAATAAAACAGCTCCCAAACATCATAGTAACACCTATAATATCACGGTCAATGGATTTCTCACGTTAAACATTGATTACTTCTCAAATTCACCCATAACCATGTCTACAATACAATCACCATTATTCCTTCTTCACATAATACTTCCTCAACATCATGACAAGATTATTCTCACCTTATACCAAGAATTATGATTCACAGTAATTTACTACTCAAAATACCTTTATTTTCCACATTCAAGCTCATATTCTACATTCTTATCTAATCCAATTCTTTCAACCACTCAACACCTTTAATAAGATTAATTAAGTTAGATAATTATAATTAAGGTGGGCCCCACTAAGGTGAATGATCAACTTAGTTTATCATTTTCATTCTACAAATTGAAAGCTTAAGAAAAAAAAAAAAAGCTTTGCCATGGCTGCCAAGCTCTCGGCCAGCCATGGTTGTTAAAAAAAAATGTTTTCTTGCTTTGATTAAGTTTCAAGGAGATTTGCAAGTCCAAGGAGATGATAGAAACATTGGGTATTGAATTGAGGAAGAAGAAATAGTGCAATTGGTGCAAGTGGGTATAGAATTTGCTCCGATTAAATTAAGGTAAGGTTTTCTCATTTTATGGTATAATTGGATTAATGGTGTTGTAATGGAAAGATTAAAATTGTATTAGATGAAATTGGAAGTAAGAAATTGCATGAATTCATTGATATTAGGAGTTATGGTTGTTATATAGAATTGTTGAGTTGGAAGATTAAAAGTGTGGTTTATGTTCATATGTTGTTGTTCGTGTTGTTGTCGTGTTGTCATTGATATGGCTTCTAAATTTGGAAGAAAGAAGTGTATAACGTATCGTATACAAAGCGTATGTCGGTCTATTTGGTGTATAATCTTAAATGTTAATGATTTGGGTTGGAAAAGGATTAAGAAAGGTTATTGGGTTGTTTGAGTTGTTTATGGGCTGGATTTTAAGGATTTGATATGAATATTTCTATTATTGTTGTTGTTGGTATTGCTGTGAATATTTGATTCGTTAAGCTTCTAACTCCATAATTAACCTAGAATACCTATTGATACATTTGTACACGAGGTACAACACTTAATGTCCCCAAACTAGGGAACTGGTCTCCAATCTCAAGACAAACTCGACTAGGAAATCGTTAGTTCTACTATGATGAATACGAGGGGCGTAACATTTACAATTAAAGGAAAATTATAACTCAAGCAAATAAATAGAGTGAAGGATAGGCTAGGGGCGTACCAAGCCCCTAGTTGGCCAGTTTCACCCATGGCTGGGCCCTCTACACGATTAATATATATATTAGCTTTCATTTATCCGCTGGGCTCGATCATGACTCGAAAGAATTGCCTGTTAGGCCTTGGACCAATAGGTTGGTACGTGACTTTGCCCAAATGGACATGCAGTGGTGGAGGAGAAAAGAAACAAAGGACCCCGGTTAGTTTATATTTACAGAACTTATCATGTATATAACTATGCACATATATATACCAAATGTATAAGTTATACAATTAAGGTATTCGATTATATGCTAGTAGGCTTTATTGGTATTTATTTAGACAGTAAAAAGGGGAAAGTCGTCACCATCCATATTCCCGACGCCGCACAAGATCTAAGGGGTTTCATGAACCCTAGGCATGGTAGGACATCGGTGGGGAAGGCTAAGACCAGGCCTCAAATCACCTTGGCATCCGAAACCAGTATAGCCATAGTATAAATCAGAATCCCATAATCATGCACAAGTATGGTATGGATCAACATATGTGGATATAATGTAATTACAAATGATACTGGAACCCGCAGGTATAATGTGAACAAAAGCATACCAAAGACACATGGATATTGAGTAATTAAAACAAACTATAGTATGTGGGCATAAAATGAATAATGACCAAAAACCAAACACATGGTCATAAAAATGGAACAAAAACAAAGACTGCAACATGTAAATATAAGATAAACCAAACAACCACAAAGCACTTAATCATGAGATGAACCAAAACAGAGTCACCCTTTTTTTTTTCTTACTTTTGGGACTTAATGAAATCTGGTCCACTCTTAATTGAATCTGAATTGGGCTAGGCCCATCTATCTTCTAAAATGAAACTAAGTTAAAGATTAATGCCTAATGGAATTCCTATCCCCTGTTGCTCATTCAATGAATATCTTCCCTATATATGACTGGCCTTCTTGCTCATATACACTCAATATACCTATGATATACACACATAATGTGTATACCATGTATATGCCATGTGTATAGATTCTATGTATAATAAGCCTCAGAACAGGTTCTAAGTCCCATACTTACATTTAGAAAATCAAAGATATCATCTTGAAACCAAACTAAGATCAAACCCAGCCCAACTAAACTAGATATAGGCCAGACTATTTACATAGGTAAGCTATTATCAAATGGCAAACAGAGGAGTCAACATATGCTCCTCAACTACTCACAATTCTGGACAATGTCAAATGGAAGGTGAATATTCAGTCAATGAGTCAAACCTAAACAAGGAGAAAACAAAAGCCATGACAAAAAGCTCATCATATCAATAGAACACAGAGAGTATGGAGCTTACAATAAAACAAGCAGACATACCACAGACAAGATAGGATTTTAACAAGTTCAAGATACTGTAGGCAGTACAGGGATGACCCCTTTAGGCTTCAGTTAAACTCAATAGCATAGGGTAAAGTATACAGAAAAGATACATAGGATACATATACACTATGACCTAGGTAAGATGAAAGAAAGAAAAGAAACAGCTATGACATCCAGTTTCAACAAGGTTTTTAAAGAGGAGGGATAACACAAGGTATTCAAATAGATCAAATGCCTCAAACTTAACATTTTATTTAAAAGTAAAACTTTTCAGATTTCAACCTATCCAATTCTTTTCCTTATTCTGGGAATTAGTGATCCGAGGTGGGTAGTTCCTCTCCTTTAACTGTGCTAGTCATATTTTATCACTTAGCAAATTCATTTTTATTACAACCTTTGATCCAATAACAAAAATAGCAGTCCACAGGCATGAACATGATCAAACACACATACCATAGACCCAAAGGCATGCCATGGCACCTTTTATTTAGGGGAAGGAAACTATGAACCAGGTTATGCTTGACTCTTCTCAATCCCCATCCTAATATGCCTTTAAAAAGGCTTACTATGCCAAGTGACTTATGGTTTTCCATGTGCACACAAGTGGCTTGATCTTCTTATTATCCATACAAGTCAAATTCCTAGTTAGTGACAACAAATTGGCCTTACAATTAGCTTAGCCTAAACATTTAGTCATGAAATGGTTTTTAATCCTTTTGCTATAACAGAGAATGTGATAGACCTCTATGCTTCATTCTAACTTGGTTTTCATAGCATGAGATCTCAAAAGATCCTCCCAGGCATGGTTAAACTTCTCCTAACCAACCATAAGACCACTGTGTATCCCACAGCCATGGGAATGAGGTTTAGGAGAAAAAAGGAACCACAGGGTCCCAAAAGAGAAGCAGGACAGGGTGAGGTCATCACCTCCCCAACCCTTTCCTGAATCTTACTTTCAGTAAAAAGGGAGCAAAGGCTCCACTGGTCATTACTTCCGGTTCATGCCTAAGCTCACCTTTTACTCTCCTAAGGCACTCTCAACTCCTTAATTCATCCTCATACTCAGTGACAACCACTAAGACATTATGGTTAAGATTAGTTTAACACTGCCTTTAAATAAAATCCCAGCTAAACACCTAATTGACGTTGACACAAGTTAACAGTTTCAATTAACTCAACCTAGGATCTTAATTATGAAAGTTGTTTTGAATTCCCTTTCAACACTATTTTTTGACGAATTTGACATCTTAACATTATAAGCTTAAGCTTCAAGCTGAAAATCAACCCTGAGACTCAAGCAGTTTCATTTCGTTGATTGATTAACCATTTTAACAATCAGAGAGCATATCAGGATTAAATCACCTCTTCAGTATTACTAGACCTCTTTAAAGCCTTAGGCATGGACCAGATATAGAAGGAGCAGGGTCTAGGGACATAAACAATAAGAATGGGTTCTGTTGAAATAAACAATCATGTCACATAATTATCCTGGTAGTATCTAGGTGTCCTAATTCAACATAGGTGATGTTATAGCTCCATGAGCCTATACTAGCCTCTAATGAAATATTTGGGAGCTTATTGTACCAAGCAAATAGACCTTGGTCTCAATCTTCTTTTTAGGATTTGTATATCATGTTCAAGAGTAATGATTGCTCCATATTTACCTTCAGTGTGTAATAAACAAACTATTCAAAGTCATTTTAGGCCAATTCAGACATATTTAAATAGACTTAGGTAGACTTAGGCATATTCAAATATTATTAGATCTCATTCAATCTCATTCTAGTATCTTGACCACATCTCAAGACTTATATAAGGGTGCTTAGACTCATTAAGTCCTGTTTTAGCCCAATCATGACTCTTTACTTATCCTAATCATGGCTTATACAACTAATTATGACATAAATAAAATATATAGGAATCAGGAAAATAAATTGAAGACTTCAGGATGACATAATCCAATCAACAAACTAGCAACTACCTTAAACTACTCAAGATGGATCATCACAGTGCCTTAGCAGTCTCAAACCATTCAAACAGGATTAATATTAGTCTAGAGGGCTTAACTCACACATAAGTTCCTAGTGTTCTTGTCATTTAACTATCAATTTATATCTAACAGCTAACTATTGAAGGAAACCTACTCAAAGTCTTCATTTTGACTCTTAAACTCCAAACATAAAATTCTCATATTTGACACTCTTCAGCTAGTAAGTCATCACAGATGCATTAGCTGTTTCAGGGGGTTAACATGGACTCAAATAGCATTATTTAGAACTAGCTTGGTTATCTCTGTCATGTTCCACAATCATATTAAGGGAACTAATGATCAAACAATGATTCTGACATCTTCTGAGAGGTAGTCATGCATTACCTCATTCAAATTAATTAATAATTCCATTAAAGCTGATAGTCAAATAGACATCTATCAGCATATTGATTATTTGAGTAATGAGAGTAACTTAAGCAGGGTCAGACAAGGATTAGGATAAACACTAGCATTCAAACAAACTACCTCAAGTTCATGGTTTTGATAACAAGTTCAAGCTCATCCCAGGATGACAAATATGAACCCAAGTTGAATTTCAAACATATTCCAGGGCCATGATCATGAACACAAACAAAATTTCAGGATAAACAGATATAAACCAAAAACTAAACTAGTCATCTAACCAAATAAAGACTATATTGAAGCAAAAACTAACTGAAAAAATAACAAGAGAGAGTATTACCTTTTTTGGGTGCAGCCTTGCCAAGAATCGATTTTGGAACCTTCATGCTTCCAAATCTCCAACTCAAGCCACAAAGAAAGGAAAGAAAAACAAAAATATTTTAGAACTAATGAAGACTCGAACCCTAAAAAGGCTAAGTCTTTAAAATTTTATTGTAAGCCTAAATCTCGAGTTTAAATACTCAATTCGGGCTCTGAGGTCGTGAAAAACTTATTCAACTGGTGAGGGTTTGGGTTCTATTAATAGAACCCCAAATTCATTCAAAGACTTTTAAAAACAATGTGGTAAAAAGTAGATTTTAGATGCAAAAACCTTCATCTATGAATTTAATGACTAGGATCTATAGAAAACACACAAATACGGCCGGATCTGACCCATTCTAGGTCGATCCGAACCAAACCCTTATGAACCAATAAGAATCGAGCTTGTACAGTAACAATATAATTACAAATAATGTAAAAATCGTGTTTTGATTCAGAAAACAAAAGGGAAAAGTAAAAGAAAAGGTGATTACCACTGTGTTTGGACGAGTTTGAGTGAAAACGATGTTGAAACATTAATTGTTTCAAGTTATTGGTTGTATAAGGTCTGCGAAAAGCCTGAGACCTCTATGCAGTTGCCATTTTTGGTAAGAGATAGAAAAAAATTGAGGTGC
Source organism: Lycium barbarum (assembly GCF_019175385.1). Lineage (NCBI taxonomy): Eukaryota > Viridiplantae > Streptophyta > Magnoliopsida > Solanales > Solanaceae > Lycium > Lycium barbarum. The sequence continues at coordinate 58,468,012 of NC_083340.1, forward strand.
GGCGCTAGGGCTTTTCATGGAAGAGGAAATAGAGGAGAGAGGGGAGAGGATTAGGGGTCGTTTGGTATGAAAAATGAGAGGGGAATTACCCCTTATGTCTGGGTAGGTCTTAGGCCGGGTCACGTCCGTTTTGGACTGGGCTTGGTCCAATTTAAAATAAATGGGGAAAAATACATCAAATGACCCCTAAACTATACCCAAAATGTCGATATCACACACAAACTATACAGGCGACCTATTACACCTCCGAGCATCTTAAAAGTGAATTATTTTACCCTTGATACATCTATAACTAGTTGCACATGGGGAGGTGTTACACATTCGCCCTCAGAAACATTCTAATTTTTATATTCTTTTCATTTTCCTTTCTTTATTCATTTATTTTTCTTTTATTAATTATATTTTACACTAATTAATTCTTAATTTTCCATTAACATCCTCCAAATAATTATTTCTTCTTCATCACTAAATAACCCCACCAACCCTATCTCTTTTATCCCACCGGAAACACCATATCCTCCACCACCGAAGCCACCATTATCCATCCATTGAAATGAAAAAAAACTCCAATAAGAACACAATGACCAAACACGAAGGAACACTCATTTTTTCTTGTTTGAAAATTGATGAGAAATCAAAAAGACTTTTGTTATTTCATTTGTATATCACTGTGGAAGGGTGATGAGGCTACTAGCACTAGTTGAAAGAATTAAAAAAAGAAAGGAGAATGGAAAAAGAAAAGGAAGGAGAAAGAAGATGGAGGAGGCATGAGGGTGTGCAGATGCACGAGAAAGGGAGACGAGCTCATAGGAGCTCAGACAATGGCAGTAATGGGATGAGGTCAATCAAAGGGGGGGGGGGGGGGAATGAAGAAGAAACGGAGTGGTTTGGGGGGCGGGGGTGAGGGTGGTGTGGCGTGACGACGGAGGAGCAGAGGAGGGATGGGGCGACTGCGTGGTGAAGGGATAGAGCAAGCGTGAAGGGAGGAGAGAGAGAGAATGAAAAAAAAAGAGTAAGGGTGAAGGGTGCAGGGATGGCGAAGAAAGGGAGGGTGGGCGGGTTTTGAGGGATGGGGGTGGGGACTACAAAAACATTTATTTTAATAAAAAAAGGAATAAACAAATAAATTTTAATAAAAACGCGCCACTTTTTAATTATTTTTTATATTTTGTGCCACGTCAACTTGTAGAGTGGTATTAAATTCACTTTTTAGATGTTCAGGTGTGTAATAAGTCATCTCTATAGTTTGAGTGTAAACTCAACATTTCGAGTATAGTTCAGGGATCATTTAATGTATTTTGCCAAAGAAATGGCCATGGTCCCTTAGCTCGTATACTATATATATATATATATATATATATGTGTGTGTGTGTGTGTGTGTGTGTGTGTGTGTGTGTACTAAGTGTAGTATGTATATAAAAGGTAAAACTGGGTAAAACAAAAGATGGATAAACATTAAAACATTGACGGTTGACCATAATATTCTAATTATAGCCTATTGATTAATTTAAAATGCGGGTAATCATGTAAATGGACTTAATTTGTAACTACAGCCTTAATTGATTTTAATCTTAATTGATTGTTGCAATTATGGCCATTTTTTTTTAGCTTCATTAGTCAATTAAAGGTCAATTACATTAATGATCTTAATTAATTTGAGCCCAAATGAATTTGGCCATTTCAACTAAGACCATTAAAAGGCTAATTTAAAAGTGACCCCAATTGCTTTAACCGGGAATTGATTAATTCCATTTTGGCCATAACTAAAACAATTAAACAATAAAAAGCAATTGGCAATAATGCCCCTCTAATTGAATATTTATCCTAATTAAATACTAGAAACAATTTTAACAAATTATTCCAATATACAAAATAAAGGATTGAAGGGCAAAATGGTCAATTATTTTAATTATTCAAATTCCTTGGATTAAAGGGAATAGAATATTTGCTAATTTGATTGTTTTAAAAAAAAAATTAAAAAGACGATTATTTTAATTTTTTTTATTAAATCTAACAAATATCCCATAAAAGTCATAAAATGTACCAATTAATTCCTAAATGACTTATAATATCATAGAAATTATTTTATCAATTTAAAAGAGTAAAAATATTGACCTAAGAAATTTTATAAAAATTATTTTAACCTCTAAAAATGCATGTTTCATTGTGCTTGTCATCCAAGGACTCTAGGTAATTAAAATAAATTACAGGAGGTCAAAAATTAGGTGTCAACAAATGCCCCTTCAGTGTTCGGGGATGGCGAGACCATCCCTAGGTAATGAAATTTGACTAACCCTAATTTTTTACAGACCCAACACATTCTACCTCTGATTATTATACAATTTTCACATACGTGGCCGGACTCTGGTTTTGGGGTTTCCTACATATCTCAGGCTATACAAGAATTCAAGCCACCCGTAGTTCGACTCAACTAAGGACTTTTAAGTGATTTAGAAGGAAAGTCCTGAAATCACCAGTGTTGTGACTAGGTTTTCTCTGACAGACTCTCGGGTCTTGAGTCCGCCTACATATCCTTGATCTCTACGAATCAGGTACTCGCTGGAAAAGAGTATATCCTCTATGCGGAAAGACATTTAAACTTCCCGGTGTGTATCCGACCGGTCGCGATTTTTTAGTAAAGAAAATAAAAACAGACAAATTGTGGCTGAGTCTGAGATCGGATGGCTTTCAAATCCTGGCCAGAGAGCTTGACTCTCATGGGCAACCTATCTTGACCGACTGCATAAGAAAAGTTCCACATTTCCTCCGCAATTTGTCTGGATCTGGTTCAGCAAGTCGGTTCCTTTCTTGTGGTTGTTTGTCTGTTTCCTAGACTTGAAAATATTGCAGATATTTTTTGTGGAATTTTAGATGAATGGCCCTCTCGGTAGTTTGCATGAATGGCCCTCTCGGCAGTTTGTATAAGTAGCCCTCTAAGCAGTTTGTATGAATGGACCTCTCGGCAATTTAATATGAATTGCCCTCTAGGAGGTTTGCATGAATGGCCCGCTCGGCAGTTTGTATGAATGGCCCTCTCGGCAGTTTGTATGAATGGCCATTTCGATAGTTTGTATGAATGGCCCTCTCGGCAGTTTATATGAGTGGTCCTCTCGGCAGTTTGTGTTATATCCCGTGTTTTCACACGTTGGAAAAAAATTGGAAATATCCTTGACTTGTAAGAAATAAGGCCATAATTAATTTTTATTTGACATAGGAGTTGTGTATGAAAGAATATTAATGTGGAAGTGTTGAATAAGGCCAAGGGCAGATTTGGAATTTTGGAAATTAGTTTCGAGAATTACAAAACGTGGACTATAAGTCATTGGGCCAAGAATAATGGAAGGGAAATTAAGGCCCAATGCATATGAAGTGGCCGGCCATGGTGTGGCCCAAGCCCACAAATTTTTATTAAATTTCCATGTGTTTAATTAACATAAGGTGTTGTATTATATATAGTTATATCTATCCATTAGAAGACTTAAGATAAGAAGTCAAGAACAAGAGCAAAACAAAGGGGGGTTTCGGGTTTGGCTAGGAAAATTGGCCATCAAAAATATTGCTCCAAAAAATTTTGTCTTGTGATTTCCTTACTAAGTTGAGTACCCTTTTCAACTTGGTGTAGTTGGGTTGGAGAGAGAAGCATTAAATTCATCAAAGTGACCATACATTCAAGTGAAGAAGACTAGGGAAAAAGGTAAGAATTCATCTCTTTTTATTGTGTTAGGAAGTCATGTTTATGTTGTAGTATGTAGAAATGAGTTGATTGTATGGAGAAATGGAAGTTTGCAAAGTGGGTGTGTGGTATGTATATGTAGCCGTGAGTATGTGTGGATTGTATACCTATAATGTGTTGAATTTATGTTATATTCTAGTTGTGGTTGTGGTGAAATGCATGTTGGGAATGAAAGTTGAATGAATTTGATAGAAGTTGGTAGTGGGGTGTTTGGCCGTGTGGTATGGAGTGTGTGGGATGGAAATGGATTAAGTTTGTTTAGTGTGTTAGTTGTGTTATTGTGATTCTTGCAATGTAAATGAAAGTAAAATGATATGAGGTTGCTTTGTTGGCCCTGTGTGGTCTTTGCTGGTATTGTCTGTGCGCAGGGTTAATTCGGATAGTCTGTAAAACAAAGGAAGCTCTGCCGAAATTTTTCTGGAAATTATCTAAATTTGAAACATAGCCTTGTCGGCTTCCGCTATATAATTGAATGCGTTTGATAAAATTTGAGATAGCTTGATAGATGTGTTCGGGTGCCCCGATCCCACATTAGTCACGGCCTACGGGGTTGGGTCGTGACAAAAGTGGTATCAGAGCGGTTCGTCCTCGGAATGTCTACAGACCGTGTCTAGTAGAGTCTTGTTTATCGGTGTGTTGTGCACCACACCTATAAACAGGAGGCTACAGGGCATTTAGGATACTACCCTTCTTTCTGTCTTAGATCGTGCGATAGAGTTGTGTTATCAGGATGACTCCTCCCTAACGAATTGTTACATTTCCAGTTATGCCTCCAAAAAAGGCGACAGCGGCCCAAAAGGCCAAGGCAGCAGCTGTGGGAGAGACTAGTCGGGCCCAGAGGGTTACCAGGGCCCATGCACATATTGCTCCTGATATTTTGCCCCCGGCAGAGGGCTCTTCCACACCGCCACACGTAGAGGAGATTGGAGCAGCAGCAGCTGCAGGTCGAGGGGCGGCTCCACCGCCAGCTCCCGAGATTCCAGTACCTGAGCCTCCAGCTCCACGGCCAGGGACTGAGGATCAGACTATGAGAGAGGCAGTCCAGCTGTTGACCAGACTTGTGGCGGGACAGGTTCAGGGGCACGGATTGGGAGGTGACCGAGCAGGCAGGCGTGACAGTTCGAGAGCTCGTGAGTTCTTGACTTGTGGCCCTCCAGAGTTCTTCGGGACAAAGCCCGAGGAGGATCCTGAGGAGTTTATCAGGAAGATGCGGCGCACCTTACATTTGATTAATGCTTCCGCGACAGAGTCAGTCACATTGGCTTCGTACCGGTTGTATGATGTAGCGGCTAATTGGTACGAGTCATGGGAGTTATCCAGAGGTGACGGCGCTCCCCCAGCAGTTTGGGATGATTTTTCTCAGGCTTTCCTTAGCCATTTTCTGCCTCCGGAGTTACGGCGGGCAAGGGCTGACAGATTCTTATTGCTGAGATAGAGGGGCCGCAGTGTTCGAGAGTACAATATAGAGTTCGACTCATTGGCCCGATATGCACCTGCGGTGGTAGCTACTATGGCTGACAGGATGCATAGGTATATTATGGGGTTGGACCGGTATTTTGTCGACAGTTGTTTGGTATTGGCCGCTCAGCCCGATATGGATATTGCCCGTATTCAGGCGCACGCCCAGGGCATGGAGGACAGGCACAGGGGTCATCAGCCCAATAGGAGTCAGGATCGGAGACAGCCCAAGAGGGCTAGATCGTCCGGGTATTCTGGAGAGTTTCGGGGCAGACAGCCTCAGCAGCCGCAGCAGCCTAGCAGATATCCATCCCAGCCGGCACAGAGCACACCTCCACAGCCTACAGGTTGCAGATTTGATAGCCCAGGTTATTCAGGAGCAGGTCAGAGCTCCAGGGCCTCAGGTTTGCGGACGGATAGGGGTTCTGGTCAGACGAGGCCACCTAGGCCTCAGTGTTCTTATTGTGGCAGATATCATCCGGGAGAGTGCTACAGAGCCACCGGTGCATGCTTTTCTTGTGGCCGTAAGGGCCATTCTGTGAGAGATTGCCCGTATAAGGGTAGTTCGGGTGGTGCAGCGCAGCCTACCGGATCAGCCGCTGGGTCTTCATCTTCGTTAGTGGCTATGCGCCCTACAGGGCCGGGTACATCAGCGCCAGCGGGTCGTGGCAGAGGCCGTGGTGGAGCTTCTGGTACTAGCGGTCCTTCGAACCGCATTTATGCTTTGTCCAGCCGCCAGGACCAGGAGGCATCGCCTAATGTCGTTACAGGTACATTATTGGTCTTCTCTCGGTCTGTTTATGCATTGATTGATCCAGGTTCTACCTTGTCATATATTTCGCCCCTTGTTGCTAGTAAAATTGGTATAACGTCCGAGCCTATAGAGCCATTTGAGGTAGCTACACCGATCGGGGACTTTATTATAGCAAGACAGGTTTATAAAGACTGTTCTGTAATTATATGCGGCCGAGATACTAAGGCAGATCTGGTGGAGTTAGATATGATCGAGTTCGATGTTATCATGGGTATGGACTGGCTAGCCTCCTGTTATGCTAATGTTGACTGTCAAATTAAGGTAGTTCGTTTCTAGTTTCCTGGGGAGCCAGTTATAGAATGGGCAGGTAATACTTCATCGCCGAAAGGTAAGTTTATTTCATACCTTAAGGCGCGGAAGATGATCAGAAAAGGGTATATTTATCATCTGGTTCGGGTACAAGACTTGAAAGCAGAAACGCCGACTCTTCAGTCAGTCCCAGTGGTTAATGAATTTCCAGATGTATTCCCACAAGAGCTTCCAGGCCTTCCTCCAGAGCGGGAGGTATATTTTACTATTGATTTGCTTCCAGATACTCAGCCGATATCTATTCCCCCGTATAGAATGGCACCGGCAGAATTGAAAGAACTGAAAGAGCAGTTGAAGGATCTGTTAGAAAAAGGCTTCATCAGACCCAGTACTTCGCCTTGGGGAGCTCCGGTATTATTTGTGCGTAAGAAAGACGGGTCGCTGCGTATGTGTATCGATTATCGGCAGCTGAATAAGGTAACCATAAAGAATAAATACCCCCTCCCCAGAATTGATGATTTGTTTGATCAGTTGCAGGGCGCCAAATATTTTTCGAAGATAGATCTTCGGTCAGGCTATCACCAGGTACGGGTACGAGAGGCTGATATTCTTAAGACAGCATTCCGGACCAGATATGGGCATTATGAATTCAGGGTTATGTCTTTTGGGCTGACTAATGCTCCTGCGGTATTCATGGATTTAATGAATCGGGTATTCAGGCCATTCTTGGATATGTTCGTAATTGTATTCATCGATGATATTCTAGTTTATTCTCGGTCCGAGGAAGAACACGCAGATCATTTGAGATCGGTACTCGGGGTGCTTCGACATCATAAATTATATGCAAAATTTTCTAAATGTGAATTCTGGCTGGCTTCAGTGGCATTCTTGGGACATATTATTGCAGCTGATGGTGTTCGGGTGGACACACAGAAGATTGAGGCCGTGAAGAATTGGCCTAGACCCACGACGCCCACAGAGGTACGTAGTTTTATGGGATTAGCAGGCTATTACAGAAGATTTGTGGAAAAGTTTGCTTCGATTTCAGCGCCTTTGACAAGGCTAACTTAGAAGGGAGCCAAGTTCCAGTGGACTGATGCTTGTGAACGAAGCATCCAGTTGCTGAAAGAGAAGTTGACTACAGCCCCAGTTCTGACTCTTCCAGAGGGACCCGATGGATATGTTATTTATTGTGACGCTTCTGGCGTGGGATTGGGCTGTGTATTGATGCAGCACGGCCGAGTTATAGCTTATGCTTCCCGACAGCTCAAAAAGCATGAAAAGAATTATCCTACCCACGATCTGGAGCTTGCAGCGGTGATTCATGCTCTGAAGATATGGAGACATTATTTATATGGCGTTCATGTTGATATCTATACAGATCATAAGAGTCTCCAGTATATTTTTAAGCAGAAAGAGCTAAATTTGCGGCAGCGGAGGTGGCTGGAGCTCCTGAAAGACTACGATGTGGATATTCTGTATCATCCGGGTAAGGCTAATGTTGTTGCAGATGCACTCAGCCGAAAATCTATGGGCAGCTTGGCAGATTTACAGCCAGACAGGAGAGAGCTAGTACGTGATATTCACCAGTTGACAAATCTTGGGGTTCGTCTGGCCGATTCTGGCGGTACACGGATTCTGTCCGAGGGGCTTCTGACTCATCTATTAGGGAAGATATCAAGCGGCATCAATATGAAGATCCTGTTTTAGCTCGGTACAGAGACACAGCCCATGAAAAGGAAAAGACTCCGTTGGAGTTTACACCAGACGGAACCTTACTATACAGAGGCAGGTTGTGTGTACCTGATATTGTAGGGCTACAGCCGCAGGTTATGGGTGAGGCACACTATGCTCGCTATTCTGTTCATCCTGGGTCTACGAAGATGTACCATGATCTCAGATGCCTATATTGGTAGGATGGCATGAAACGGGATATCGCAGAGTTCGTCGCCCAGTGTCCAAATTGTCAGCAGGTCAAAATTGAACATCAGAAACCGGGTGGACTGTTGCAGGAAATGGAAATTCCGACGTGGAAGTGGGAGATCATTAATATGGACTTCATTACAGGTTTGCCTCGCACTCCACGGAAGTATGATTCCATCTGGGTTATTGTTGATACGCTGACAAAATCAGCCCATTTTCTCCCCGTCAGAACTACTTATTCCGCTGAGGATTATGCCAAGCTGTATATTAAGGAAATTGTGCGACTTCATGGAGTTCCTATATCTATTATCACTGACAGAGGTGCCCAGTTCACAGCGAACTTCTGGAGATCTTTTCAGGAAGGATTAGGGACTCAGCTGAGTCTGAGCACAACTTTTCATCCTCAGAGTGACGGACAGGCCGAGCGCACTATCCAGACGCTTGAAGATATGTTGCGGGCCTGTGTTATTGATTTCAGAGGTAGCTGGGATGATCACTTGCCATTGATTGAATTTGCTTATAATAACAGTTACCATTCCAGCATCCAGATGGCTCCGTACGAGGCTCCGTATGGCAGGAAATGCAGGTCACCTATCGGCTGGTTTGATATTGGCGAGACAGAATTAATCGGCCCAGATATGATCCAGCAGGCCGTTGATAAGGTGAAACTCATTCTGGAGCGGCTATTGGCAGCCCAGAGTCGACATAAATCATACGCTGATAAACGGCGTCGTCCTTTGGAATTCCAGGTTGGTGATTGGGTATTTCTGAAGGTATCGCCTATGAAAGGCGTAATGCGGTTCGGCAGAAAGGGTAAGCTTAGTCCGCGTTATATTGGGCCTTATCTGATTGTGCGGAAAATTGGAAATGTCGCCTATGAGTTAGATCTGCCATCTGATTTGGAAGCGGTACATCCGGTATTCCATGTATCTATGCTCCGCAAATGCATCGGTGATCCCTCCAGAATATTTCCTGCAGATGACATTCAGGTGACGGAGCAGTTATCTTACGAGGAGCAGCCCGTAGCCATTCTGGACCGCCAGGTAAGAAAACTACGGAACAAAGATGTAGCCTCTGTTAAGGTGCTGTGGCGGAACAATAATAGGGAGGAAATGACCTGGGAGGCCGAAGAGGAGGTGAAGAATAAATATCCTCATTTGTTCCCTATGCCCTCAGGTAATCTCAAATCCTTGCCTAATTATATTCAATAATGAATGTATGCCATATGTGCTGACCATAATTGGAAACTCCCCCGAAGCCTTTTCAGACCCTATATAATTAATTTAACATTCGGGGACGAATGTTCTAAAGGGGGGGAGGATGTTATATCCCGTGTTTTCACATGTTGGAAAAAAATTGGAAATATCCTTGACTTGTAAGAAATAAGGCCATAATTAATTTTTATTTGACATAGGAGTTGTGTATGAAAGAATATTAATGTGGAAGTGTTGAATAAGGCCAAGGGCAGATTTCGAATTTTGGAAATTAGTTTCGGGAATTACAAAACGTGGACTATAAGTCATTGGGCCAAGAATAATGGAAGGGAATTTAAGGCCCAATGCATATGAAGTGGCCGGCCATGGTGTGGCCCAAGCCCACAAAATTTTATTAAATTTCCATGTGTTTAATTAATATAAGGGGTTGTATTATATATAGTTATCTCTATCCATTAGAAGACTTAAGATAAGAAGTCAAGAACAAGAGCAAAACAAAGGGGGGTTTCGGGTTTGGCTAGGAAAATTGGCCATCAAAAATATTGCTCCAAAAATTTTTCTCTTGTGATTTCCTTACTAAGTTGAGTACCCTTTTCAACTTGGTGTAGTTGGTTTGGAGAGAGAAGCATTAAATTCATCAAAGTGACCATACATTCAAGTGAAGAAGACTAGGGAAAAAGGTAAGTGTTGAATTTATGTTATATTCTAGTTGTGGTTGTGGTGAAATGCATGTTGGGAATGAAAGTTGAATGAATTTGATAGAAATTGGTAGTGGGGTGTTTGGCCGTGTGGTATGGAGTGTGTGGGATGGAAATGGATTAAGTCTTTTTAGTGTGTTAGTTGTGTTATTGTGATTCTTGCAATGTAAATGAAAGTAAAATGATATGAGGTTGCTTTATTGGCCCTGTGTGGTCTTTGCTGGTATTGTCTGTGCGCAGGGTTAATTCGGATAGTCTGTAAAACAAAGGAAGCTCTGCCGAAATTTTTCTGGAAATTATCTAAATTTGAAACATAGCCTTATCGGCTTCCGCTATATAATTGAATGCGTTTGATAAAATTTGAGATAGCTTGATAGATGTGTTCGGGTGCCCCGATCGGGCATTAGTCACGGCCTACGGGGTTGGGTCGTGACAGTTTGTATGAATGGCCCTCTCGGCAATTTGACATGAATGGCCCTCTCTGCAAATTAAATAAATGAATGGCCCTCTTGGTCTGCAGATGACAGATATGGTCCTTGCGGCTGGATGATCTTTCATTCGTCCGTTGTATTGGTTGTTGACCCTTGTGGTCAGATGTTCCCTTCGCCCTTGTCATGACCTTTTTGGTCACATGTACCTTTATGCTCATTCATTTTGACCCCTTTTGACCTGATATATCCTTGTCATTTACTCTTTTTATGACCCTTTTGGTCGGATATATCTTCTCATCCTTGTCATGGCCCTTTTGGCTGGATTTGTCTTTATCCTTTTGTTTTTGTGACTCTCGTGGTCGACTGTGTCTTTGTCACTCTTTGTTGTGACCTCCTGGCATTTCGCCGCCTGGCTGAGTTTGCTTTTTGGCTTTATTGTGAGCAAGCCTAGTTGATGGAGTACTCACCGTCCTGTTAAAAACATGCATCCACAGAAAAATTATGAGTTTCCTAAGAGGCTGATTAGCGTCGTTTTCCTCCCGTCCCGTGTCTCTTCTTGATGCTCCTTTGAACCCTCTTGGGCTTGGTATTTCGAGAGATGTTTTGGGATGTACTTATACTAATTTCAAAATTTAAAGTAAAGTTTGTAAAATGCGTGTTTGTTCCTTTTTAGAAATGTTTTATTTCATTTTGTGTCACGACGTGCATTTTCTTCGAATGAAGTCTTCCGATTCTTCTCGGAGATACGATTGCTGAGTTATGAATTGGTAGAGTTTTTTGAGATCTTTCTCAAAAATTCTCTCGCAGTTTCGGGTTTTGCTCTAATCGACTCTTGCATTGTCTTGTCACGCAGGAATTTTTTAAGGTTCCCTAAAAATTTCTACCCCAGTGTATGGCTTTGGACTGCCCTCTTCTTTGTTGATTTCTAATAGGAATTTTTAAAGTTTTCTCAAAATTTCTGCCCCAGTGTAGGGCTGATGCTGGCGGATTCTTGTGCCGACCCTTATAGCTTGATCTTGTTGTTTTCTCCTGCTTTATTGTCTCTGAGGTTTCTTGGGTTTTTCTTTTATGACGATCGAGCTCAAAAGCGCCTACGTATCCTCTCGCAGCAGGAATTCAGGTCGAACGTAGTTCGAAATAAAGTAACTGAATTTTAGTTTTTACTAATAATATGATCGGGTCTGATATGGACTGCCTACGTATCCCACTATGGGGAAGTTAGGTCACTGTTTAGTTCATTACATAGATGATTTGTTTTTTTCTATCCTATTACAAAAGTACGATTACAAGGAAACGATAATACAATTACAAGCAAAGGAAATCCTGAATGTAGTATCTCTTGAGCGCGTTTGCATTGATGGCTTTAGGCAACTCTTGTCCATCCATCTCGGCAAGGACTACGGCTCATCTTGAGAATACTTTCCTTACCATGTTTGACCCTTGCCAGTTTGGCGCAAATTTTGCTTTATATTCTTCTTGGTGCGGGAAGACTCGCTTGAGCATAAGTTGCCTAATTTGGAAGAGTCGGGATCTGACCCGCTTGTTGAAGGCTCGAGACATTCTTTGTCTGTACAGTTTTCCGTGGCATACCGCCACCATTCTCTTTTAATCTATCATGGCCATTTGCTTATAGCGATTTCTAACCCATTCCACATCATTTAGCTCTGCCTTTTGGATGATCCGGAGTGAAAGGATCTCCACTTCTGAGGGTATGACCACTTCTGTACCGTAGACAAGGAGGTATAGGGTTGCCCTGATGGAAGTTCGGGTTGTCGTTCTTTACCCCAACAAAGGATAAGGCAACTGCTCGTGCCAATTCTTGTAGTTGTCGATCATTTTTCTCAAGATTCTTTTGATGTTCTTGTTGGCAGTGTCACACCCTAATTCCACTAGGGTGTGATGGGCACCCGGCCCCACATCCGGAGTCGAGCGAACCCTCAGACCTTTAGGACACACATAACCTTATTAGACTTTTTAAATCAAATAAAGGTAAAATACATAATGTGCTCTCAAAATATTCTTTTTCGATGCTTTCCAAATCAACATAATCTGTGTTTATATAGAATTTAACACATAATACAGAATGACATATCGGCTGATGAAGCCGCTTACATAACTGACATACTATACCCACGACCCTGTCTGCAAAGTCTCTAACATCGATCCAGAAAAAGCATACACACAAACTCTGACTCGGCAGCACTCCAGGAGCAAGTGGAGCTTGCCAACTCTGCTGGAATATCCTCTATAATAACTTCACATCACCTGGGTGTACCTGCGCTGCATGATACGCAGCCCCCGAAGAAAGGGGGTCAGTACGGAATAGGTACTGAGTATGTAAAGCATGAAGTATAATAAACAGAATCATAACCGGAACAGGAAGTGCAGAAATGAATGCAATAACCAGAAAATCAAAATGCTTACTAATAAAACATAGATAATGCATGTCAAACATATGCCATATCCGGCCCCATTATGGGACTCAGTGAATAGAACGTGGTCGCCACCCCGTCACTGGCACCACAACACAGCATACTCCAAAGTAGGGAATAGCTCCGTAACATATCATATCATATCATATCATATCATAACATATCAGATGGCCATATCATATCATCTCATCAAATATCAGAATATATGTGTACATGGCACAGCATACTCCACAACCCATGTACATGTATACCTGCCCCCTCACATCGAGGCACGGCGAACAATGCAATGGAATACGCGTGATAACATATCCTGGCCCGGGCTCAGTGAAGGAAGCATTGAGGCATCCACGAGTAGAGTAGTGAGAAACTATATGCATCATAAAACATTTAAAAAGATTCGACAAAGTAATCCGAACGATAGGTCATTTAGAAAAAGAATCAGACGATAGTCGTAGTACATACCTTTCAGATGTTACGATGGATTATGTTAAGACAAAACTTCTGGGATCGTTTGTACATGTCAAAATTCATCACGGGGCTCAAAGGAATAGTTAAAACAACTATCGTTTAGTAGCCGGAAGATTAGCCAAAAGTTTTCTTTAATTACCGTACGGAAATAAGTCAAATATAATGATACAAAAAGGTCTCGGAAATTGTGGGCCCACATCGGGTCAAGTCGAGGTGGTGTACTTAAATTACGGACATTAGACTTTACAGAGTCATCTACAAAAATTTTAGGGCAATCCGGTCATGTTTGTGAAAGTTACGGATGTTTAAACTATTTTTCTATCAAAGCATAAAATATCTAATTCAATTGCATTGAATGAATAAGGGTCAAAATTAGGCTCGGATTTCTAGGAATAGAGTTTTCCCCCGAGGCTCGTATCATAACCTATTATGTCTAGGACATGCCAAAAAAAGAAAGGTAAAGCTTTACATACCTTATTCACCTCTTACGCTACTCCACACTCAAGTTCTGAACTTCCCAAAATCTACAATTGGTCACAAATACCAAACATTAACCATAAGCATTTAGGTATTCAATCTTAAGTATTACTTATCTACAGAAATTTAGGCAGCATCTCCCCTATACATTCAACGTCCCCGAGAATTTAACTCGGCAAAAACATAAAAAACAATACCAAGGACCATACTAACAACATCAACCATCCATTCAAAATGCATTCTAACATAAGTAATCTTCTTTTCTACATAGTACATCAACTTTCAATCCAACTACGTACATTCAAATCAATATCAATGCTTACATATTCATTTACTAATTCAAGATCGTTCAAACATGATTCAAGAATATTTTAAACAATCTACACAATATTCCAACATTTCCACCAAAACCATACTTCACCCGAAAGCTCCCCAACTTCCCTAGGAACAATTTTAATGCATTTCTTGCTTCCAAATTCATGAACTATCCCAACAACACACATTCTAACAACATTATTCTCACAATTAAAGAAACGACACTAACATCACATTGGCTTCCAAATCAGCCCATAACAATTCCAACATCAATTTAAGTTATCAAATTCTCATTTCCATAACAAAATACATAACCACATCAACTAACATCCCACCTTCACACACACACACACACACGGCCACATGCATATACATACAACCACCATGCAAACTTCTCTATTTTCATGATTTCTATCCATTTCTACATACTACAACATAAACAAACCCTTCCTAACACATAAAAGGGGATTAAATCTTACCTTTTCTTCTCAACCTCTCCACTTAGCTAGAGTTGTGATTTTGCAACAAAGAGCGGTTTTCTTGTTTCAATGATTATGCCACGTTGTAGAGGACCCTTGAATTAGTAGGAATACTAGGAGAAAATATTTTTTTGGGATCAAAATTGAAGACTTCAATTTCCATGGTCATGGCTGAAACTTGCCTCTAGTCTTTGCTCTCTTCTTCTTTTTTTGTGTTCTCTTGAATCTTCTTGAATTATGGCCCTTTTATCACATGGATTAATTTAGCAAATGGGCTTGGAACCCTTCTTTCTCTTCATGGCCGGCCAACCACTTATGTTGGGCCTCTCCTCTTTTTTTTTTTTTTTTTTTTTTTTTAATTTTCAAGCCCAACTATTCCATGGCTAATTGTAATTCATGAAAAATTAATTTTTCCAATTTCCAATTTTGCCCTTAGCCTTCCTCAATATTTCTGTGATGATAGATTTTGGTACACCGAAATGGCATATCAGATTGTTTTTGACGAATGCAGGCACGACTTTGTTAGTCACTGATTTGTGTGAAGTCGCCTCACCTATTTAGTGAAGTATTCGATGGCTACTAATGTCACGACCCGACTAAGGGCCGTGACAGGCACCCGATGCTAGCCCACCCAGGCACCCCTTAGCGTACCTTTACACTTACATCTAGGTGAGCCACATATTTAAACATACATTGCTATTCAGCAGTCATACTAGTCTCATTGGACAACAGTACCTTTATATCATCATTGACATCTATGCCCATAAGCCGACAAGGCTAACAAAAGGAAATCCAAAATATAGGACGACAAGGCCAAACACATCTAACAACATACACATGTCTACGAGCCTCTAAGGAGAATGTGTCATATCATATAGGCGGGACAGGACCCGCTATGCCCATAATTATGTACACAAAAGAATAAGTACCCAAAAGCTATAGCTCCGAATGAAGTGGAGCTCTGCTACGTAGTCTCTGAGAATGTAGCTATGGATCGAGTCTGTCTCCCTGGGCACCTGCGGGCATGACGCAGCGTCCACAAACAAAAGGACGTCAGTACGAAGAATGTACTGAGTATGTAAAGCATGATCAATATAAATATAGAAGCATAATAAGCAACATGAGAATTAGCATAAGATGGGAGATAGTAGAATTATCGTCATAAGCACTTACTTGCCTTACATAGGAACATTCCATTTTGAGTGTGTGATCGTGTACATACATTTGTTTCCATATCCATATTCATATCCGTACTCATTTATACCCTTGTTCCCATTCATATCATGAATATATTCTTATTCGTAATCGTATCATATTCGTATTCATACTCGTAGACATATTATTTACATAGCATACCCGACCACGAAGGTTCGGTGTTTCACGTACCCGACCATAGCTAGGCTCGGTGGTCATACATACCTGGCCAACCAAGGCTCAGTGTTACACATACCTGGCCCTACCAAGGCTCAGTGTTACACATACCTGGCCCTACCAAGGCTTAGTATTGTCTGTACCCAACTGCAGTGGTGCGCGCGCATTACATAAACATACATACTGTTAGACCCCGTATTTTGCACATTCGGATAATTTGAGATAATTGCGACTAGTGAGGGATAAGGTAATATTTTTGATTTTGTTTACTACATAGGTTGGTTATAAAAAAAAATTGATACGGAAATATTAAGGAAGGCTAAGGGCAAAATTGGAAACATGAAAAAAAAATATTTTCATGAACTACAAAAATTGGTCATGAACTAATTGGGCTTGACATGAGAAAGAAAAAAAATAGTGGGCTTAGACCATGGGCCAAGGGTGGCCGTCCCCTTAATGGGCCAAGGCCCATGTGGGGGTTTAATTTATGGACTTAAAAGATGACTAAGTCATCTTCAATTCATAGAAAGATCAAGAAGCTTGAAGAAAATAAAAGACCACCCCATTTTCGGCCATGACCATGGAAATTTAGCTCCATGAAATCTTGCTCCAAAAATTACTTTCTTCATGTATTCCTACTAATTCAAGGGGCCTCGACAACGTTGTGTAATTGTTTTGGAAGATAAGTCATTCGTTTCATCGTTTTCGCACCTTGGACAAGTGAAGAAGTTAAGGAGAAGAGGTAAGATTTAACCCCTTTTTATATGTTGTGAGGGGTTCATTCATGTTGTTGTGTGTAGAAAAGGATAGAATTCATAGAAATATGGAAGTTTGCATAGTGGGTGTGTATGTGTGCATGTGGCCGTGTGTGTGTATTGTTGTATAGGTAAGATGAGTTGAATTTTATGTAGTCTTCTAGTTGTGGTTATTGTGGACTTCATATTGGAAATGAAAGTTGAATGAATTTGGTTGAAGTTGGAAATGTGGAGTAGGGCCGTGTGATGTAGGGTGATGAGATGGAAATGAATTAATTTTGTTTAGTATGTTAGTTGTGTTGTTGTGACCCTTATAATATAAATGAAGGTTAAATGGTTTAAGTTGGCATTGAAATTGATTGTAGGAAATTATGTCACTTTAGTATAATCTTATGATATTATGGAAATGAAGTTGTCAAAGTGTGGATTTTTGTTGTTGATTATGAATTTGGAAGTAGAAGATGTGTCGTGGTAGTTTTGTCGCACATGTAGGAATTTCGGGTGGAATATGGAATTGGTAGAATTGTTTGAATATTGTATAGATTGCTTGGAATATTCTTGAATTATGTTTGAATAATCTTGAATTAGTGAATGAATATGTAAACGTTGATATTGGCTTGGACGTACGTAATTGGATTGGAAGTTGATGTACTGTGTAGAAAGGAAGATTACTTATGTTAGAATGCGTTTTGGATTGGTTGTTGATATTGTTGGTATTGTGATTGATGTTTTGGCCGAGTTAGATTCTCGGGGATGTTGAATTTATAGGGGAGATGCTGCCCAAATTTCTGTAGACAAGTGTTACTTAAGATTGAGTACCTAAATGCCTATATGTTAATGTTTGGTAATTGTGACCTTTTGTAGATTTTGAGGAGTTTGGGAATTGGGTTTGGATAGCGTAAGGAGCGAATAAGGTATGTAAAGCCCTACCTTTTCTTTCTTTGGCAAGTCTTAGTCACATTAGGTTATGACACGAGTCTCGGGGGAAATTCTATTCCTAGAAATTCGAGCATAGGTTTAGCCCTTAGACATTCAATGTAATTGAATTATGAACCCATGTTTTGTTGGAAAATATGTTTGAACATTTTTACTTCTAAAAGAGTTGCGCCGTAAAACGTCCATAACTTTCACAAATAAATTCGGAATGCCCCGAGTCTTTTTGCAAACGAGTCCATAAAGCCTAAGGTTCGTAATTTATGTACGCCACCTCGACTTGACCCGAGGTGGGCCCACTGTTCCCCAAGCCTTTCCATATTGTTCTATTAGACTTATTTTCAAGCGACATTCAAAGGAAACTTTTGACTATTTTTCCGATTGTTATCGAAAATTGTTTTAACTACTTTATGAAGACCTATGATATATTTTGACATGTACAACAAACTCAGAAGTCTTGTTTTGACATAATCCGTCGTATCATCTGAAAGGTACGTATTATGACTACCGTTTGATTTCTCTCCTAAATGACCTGTCGTTCGGATTATTCTGTCGAGTCCTTGTAAATATTTTATGATACATAAGTTTCTCACTACTCCACTCGTGGATGCCTCAATACTTCCTTCACTGAGCCCGGGCCAGGATATGTTATCACGCGTATTCCACTGCATTGTTCGCCGTGCCTCGATGTGAGGGGGCAGGTATACATGTACATGGGTTGTGGAGTATGCTGTGCCATGTACACACATTCTGATATATGATGATATGATATGATATGGGCATCTGATATGTTTGATGTGTGCACATTCTGATATGATATGATATGTTACGGAGTTATTCCCTACTCTGGAGTATGCTGTGTTGTGGCGCCAGTGACGGGGTGGCGACCACGTTCTGTTCACCGTGTCCCATAATGGGGCCGGATATGGCATATGTTCTGACAAGCATTACCTATGTTTTATGAGTAAGCATTTTTTATACTCCGGTTACTATCCTTATCTTCTGTATCCTCTGTTCAGATTATGATTCTGTTTATTGTACCTTATGTTTTACATACTCAGTACATATTCCGTACTGACCCCCTTTTCTTCAGGGGCTGCGTTTCATGCCGCGCAGGTACACCCAGATGATGTGGAATTATTATAGAAGATGTTTCAGCAGAGTTGGCAAGCTCCATTTGTTCCTGGGGTGCCACCGAGTTAGAGTTTGTATCTGTGCTTCCTCTGGATTGATGTTAGAGACTTTGCAGACAGAGTCGTGGGTATAGTATGTCAGTTGTGTAAGCGGCTTCATCAGCCGACATGTCATTCTGTACTATGTATTAAATTTTATATATGATCACAGATTTTGTTTGATTTGGACAGCCTCGGAAAGAATATTTGAAAATTTATTATGTATTTTATCTTTATTTGATTTAAAAAGACTAACAAGATTTTGTGTGTCCCGAAGGTCTGTGGGTTCGCTCGGCTCCGGATGTGGGACCGGGTGCCCATCACACCCTAGTGGAATTAGGGTGTGACAAAGTGGTATCAGAGCAGGTCTGTCCTAGGGGTTGTCTGCAAAGTCGTGTCCGGTAGAGTCCTGTTTATGGTGTGAAGCGCGCCACATTTATAAACAGGAGGCTACGGGGCATCTAGGGATTGTTGACCTTCTTGGTATCTTAGATCGTGCGATAGAGCTAAGTCGTAGGAAAATGAAATTCCTTATATGAGCTTTACGTACGACGGGAGAAGGTAAGGGATGACATGAAAAGACATAAGGGCAAGTCGTGATATATTTGTTCTGTTATCTGAAATTGAAAGTTCGGGATGGTTGGAAGGTGTTATATAGCTGTATGCTCTGTAAGGTATTGTTGATAATTGTGGCGTACAGATTTTGAATGGTAAGGATGGTAAAGGAGACTCGGTTAAATTTTTTTCAAAATGTGGTCAGTCAACTAGGTATACCTAACAGGAAGAAGCATGGAATGGAAACATCGTAAATAGACAATAAGGGGGATCTGACATTTTAGAGAAGCTACAGATGTAGGCACGACGCGAAGAACGATTGTAAGAGAGATGATTAACGGTCTGAAGAGTTAAAAAGGGATAAAAATTTGAGGTTAGTAAAAACAAGGTTTGTTGGATGATTCAGAGAAAGTTAACAATCAGTTTTGCTGAAGATTAGTAGGTACGGATGGTAAGAGGAAATCTGTATATACGGATACCTGAGTACTTATTGGTATTGGCGAGGAAGGTATGTCCGCCACCATTAGTAACCCGGAAGCCCAGGACAGGCAATAATCATACACCTAAGTGAAAAGGGTAAAATAGTAATTGTACAAAGAAGGAGGTATTACGAAGATGCCTCGGAACCTGTAAGATCTTGACTGGTCTCAAATTACGTAATAAAGGCCATATGAGAAAGCGAATGCGATTATATCAGTATTAAGGAAACGAATTCCATCGAAGTTTCGGGGTTAAGCGTGCTAAGGTGGGAGGATGGGTGACCCCCCTAGGAAGGATGCAAGAATTCTATATATTCAAACATAAGAGACAGATGAAAAGCTAGGATAGTTTGAATGAAATTAGAGTATACGGGATGGTCAGAGACCATGAAAGGCCGCACAGCACGCGACAGACTAGACTAGAAGAGAGACAAACAGTACGCCACCGCTCTGGAATTAGGATAGGCTTGAATAGCGTTTTGAGGTGTTTTGTGGGCCAGCTGGTAATAATCACATATGCATGTATGAATGCGTACGATATCCTATATGTGATCGTATCGGCGGACATGTGAGTCCCAGCAACCGGCATTACGGTGTGGAAGGCATTAATTGAGTAAGGCCACCGAAGCTTAAATGACAACAGGAATAAATGGTGCAAGTGTTATAAGGCAAGCTGTTATTATTTCCACTACAGGCTAAGGCTGGAAAGGTTATAATACAACGATATTTTAAAATGAAAGAGAGTGAGTAGATGGAAGACAAAGAGACCAAAATGTCGGAAAAAGGTAAGAAATCCCGGTAAGGGAAGCCGAGGGAAATTACCGGCAAAGTACGAGACTATTTGAATAAAAGTTCGAAGATAGGCATGTGAAAAGGATAAAATGCGGTTATATGGAGCAAAAGAGGAATGTGTGTGGTTCGAGAACCAATTTCAAAAAAATGGGACTTAAGAAATAGTGACTACGACAAGGAATGGGAAGTAAGAAAAAGAACGATAAAGCCTTGTGACGATGACAGGAGATTTGGCATATAAAGGGACAATATGCAGTCGCGTTAATGTGATTACCTAGAATGTAGAAGTGTTTTCCTGAAAGGATGATCTAGAAATGAAACAGATTTGCGAGCCTAAAGTGAAAATTTCGTAAACTTTAGAGTCGACGCCACAAATGGCAAAAATCAGAAAAGTATTCGAGGAGGAATGAACCCAAGGAAGACTAAGGATGAAAGTGGGAAAAATATACTAATGGGATGGTCCAAGGAAGAGAAGAACCTTTGGAAATAAAACCATTGGAAATCTTTAATTATAGGAGTAATAGGGAATACTTTGACGAATTAGCGATAGAGAACCCGGTTACGCACCAAAGAAAGAACAAGTGTAATAGGTTGACACTGTCGACTGGGAGATTAATGATATGGAATAAGAATTCATGCGAAGTTTGACAGATTTGATTTTGGAAATGGAATGAAGTACAAGGAATGAGCTAGGGAGACTGCTCGATCATACTGTCATAAGCATAATTAAAAACTCAATGAGTAAAGATAGGGAAAGTATAAATTGTATGGACTTTGTGCTCAGAGCAAAAAGTAGTGGACGCTCAAAATGTATGGATGCACAACTGTGGCACCAATGCATAATCAAGAAGACTTACGAGTATGTGAATTAGATGGGTGAAAAAGGATGGAAATATGGACAGAATGACGATATAGATAGGAATTAAAAGGAAAGTTTAGGATAAGGAGTTTGGATATGTTATGTACGGAATCGAAAACAAGAACAAGGAATGAAGTGATTATCGTAGCCGAAGGTACTCGAGGACTGTTGACACCCAAGGAGCCCCTTAAAGGGGGGGGGGGGGGGGGGAGAACGTATTATATTAGACTTAGAACAGAATTACAATATCTTCAAGCGCTAAGAAAGGAAATCTATTAACTCGAGGCCATAGCTTAAACGTATCTACATACCAATGGAATACAGGAAAGAAGTAGAAATAAATTGATAATGAGTGTGCCGAGAGGCCGGCATAAAGGGAAAGAATAAATGATATCTTAAGAAAATGCTTCTTGCCAATATGAATTGTGATATGTTTATGTCATGATTTGAATCCCCCCTATCGGGTAAACTGACGTCGTATCTAAGTACGCAGTAATATGTTTTAAAGAATAGTAATGAAGGAAAGAAAATGGCTGCGAATTAAGTTCCTAAAGAATAATGGAGAGAATTATAAGACTCAAAGGATATTTCGGGTAATAACGATTATTGTAACAGGAATACCAGTGCTTGGTAGTTTGGGAACCTTTGAAGGAAAGAAAGGACGTAATGTCTGTGAATGAAATAAAAGGGTTCGTCAGATAGTAGAAAATAGTTCGTGAACCGTTAATTATATGAAACATGAAAAGATACGCCATGAAATTATGTGGATCATCGGTGTGAAGTGGTGTTCGATCATATTCGTAAGGAATCCGTACTGGAGGGTCAACAGGGAATAACGATGGACGAAACGGGATGCGAAAAATGGAACAAACCAGGCGATGGGAAGAATATGTTTGAGATCGAATAACCTCTATACGAATATGCAAGAATGGTTATGCAACTTATGAATATGTGTATGTTAAGCAAGACAAGTGAGTGAGTACTTGATAAGGAAAAGTAAGAATTCGATAATAACAATATAGTTATGATATTTTGAATACAATATAGAAAAATGCGGAGACGGTTTAAACCAAGTCACCAAAATAGGGTCGGTATTAAGGGCAAGTAGAAATTAATCAGGGTTGAATCGAAGACCCTTCTGATGTATTATAAAATAATTGAGAGAAGTCAAGAAAAAGCGTAGAGAGTGGTAAAACGTCGCGAAGGTATTTCTTGAGCTAACGTGCGTATCTTCACATTTCCTCGTCAATGTTGTAACCTAATGAGTGACACAAGTTAAGAGCAAAAGGGGCAATAGAGGAATTTAAATTAAAGGCAAAAGAGTGACACAAGTAAGTCTTAACACAGCACTAGCTTTCAATTAACGAACAGACTAAGCGTGTTATCCAGACGCTAGAAGGTAAATTGCGAATCCATGTCGTTGCTTTCAGAGGCAGTAAGAATGGGCACTTGCCATCTGTTGAGTCTACTGATAATAATAGCCACTGTTCTAGCATTTAGAAGATACCGTATAAGGCTCTGTATGGTAAGAGGTGTGTGCCATTACTTGGCTGGTTTAATTGTGAAAAGGCCAAGCTACTTGGCACGAATATAATTCAACGGACAGTTAACAAGGTGAAACTCATTCGGGGACGGCTATTAGCAGCCCGGAGTCAACAGAAATCAGACGCAGACAACCGATGTCGACATTTAGAGTCCAAGTCGATGATTGGATACTTCTAAAGGTGTCTCATATGAAGGGCGTTACGAGATTCGGCAGGAAAGAAATCTCAGCCGAGATATATGGAACCTCATCAAAATCGTTCGTAAGGTAGGCATGATTGCCGGTGAATTAGACCTACCATCTGACTTAGAAGCAGTACAGCTAGTATTCCACATGTCTATGCTTCATAGATGCATTGGTGACCCTTCTAGAATATTTCCCGTGAAGGACATCCAGGTGACCGAAAAGAATTGCCCTACGAGAGCAGCTTATAGCCATACTGACCCGTCAAGAAAGGAAACTGTATAACAAAGATGTGGCTTCTGTTAAAGTACTATGGCAGAATAATAACAAAGAAGAGATGACCTAGAAAGCTGAAGATGAGATAAAGAAAAAGTACCTCCACTTACTCCTACACCTACAGGTAACTTAAATAAGTGGTAACCATAAAAAGAAACTCCCCCGAAATACTTATAAGACCCTATAAGACTAATTTAACATTCGAGGACGAATGTTCAAAAGGGGGGGAGGATGTTAGACCCCGTATTTTGCACATTCGGATAATTTGAGATAATTGCGACTAGTGAGGGATAAGGCAATATTTTTTATCTTGTTTACTACATAGGTTGGTTATAAAAAAAAATTGATACGGAAATATTAAGGAAGGCTAAAGGCAAAATTGGAAACTTGAAAAAATATATTTTCATGAACTACAAAAATTGGTCATGAACTAATTGGGCTTGACATGAGAAAGAAAAAGAAATAGTGGGCTTAGACCAAGGGCCAAGGGTGGCCGGCCCCTTAATGGGCCAAGGCCCATGTGGGGGTTTAATTTACGGACTTAAAAGATGACTAAGTCATCTTCAATTCATAGAAAGATCAAGAAGCTTGAAGAAAACAAAAGACCACCCCATTTTCGGCCATGACCATGGAAATTTAGCTCCATGAAATCTTGCTCCAAAAATTACTTTCCTCATGTATTCCTACTAATTCAAGGGTCCTCGACAACGTGGTGTAATTGTTTTGGAAGATAAGTCATTCGTTTCATCGTTTCCGCACCTTGGACAAGTGAAGCAGTTAAGGGAGAAGAGGTAAGATTTAATCCCTTTTTATATGTTGTGAGGGGTTCATTCATGTTGTTGTGTGTAGAAAAGGATAGAATTCATGGAAATATGGAAGTTTGCATAGTGGGTGTGTATGTGTGCATGTGGCCGTGTGTGTGTATTGTTGTATAGGTAAGATGAGTTGAATTTTTTGTAGTCTTCTATTTGTGGTTATTGTGGACTTCATATTGGAAATGAAAGTTGAATGAATTTGTTTGAAGTTGGAAATGTGGAGTAGGGCCGTGTGATGTAGGGTGATGAGATGGAAATGAATTAATTTTGTTTAGTATGTTAGTTGTGTTGTTGTGACCCTTATAATATAAATGAAGGTTAAATGGTTTAAGTTGGCATTGAAATTGATTGTAGGAAATTATGTCACTTTAGTATAATCTTATGATATTATGGAAATGAAGTTGTCAAAGTGTGGATTGTTGTTGTTGATTATGAATTTGGAAGTAGAAGATGCGTCGTGGTAGTTTTGTCGCACATGTAGGAATTTCGGGTGGAATATGGAATTGGTGGAATTGTTTGAATATTGTATAGATTGCTTGGAATATTCTTGAATTATGTTTGAATAATCTTGAATTAGTGAATGAATATGTAAACGTTGATATTGGCTTGGACGTACGTAATTGGATTGGAAGTTGATGTACTGTGTAGAAAGGAAGATTACTTATGTTAGAATGCGTTTTGGATTGGTTGTTGATATTGTTGGTAATGTGATTGATGTTTTGGCCGAGTTAGATTCTCGGGGATGTTGAATTTATAGGAGAGATGCTGCCCAAATTTCTGTAGACAAGTGTTACTTAAGATTGAGTACCTAAATGCCTATATGTTAATGTTTGGTAATTGTGACCTTTTGTATATTTTGAGGAGTTTGGGAATTGGGTTTGGATAGCGTAAGGAGCGAATAAGGTATGTAAAGCCCTACCTTTTCTTTCTTTGGCATGTCTTAGTCACATTAGGTTATGACACGAGTCTCGGGGGAAACTCTATTCCTAGAAATCCGAGCTTAGGTTTGGCCCTTAGACATTCAATGTAATTGAATTATGAACCCAAGTTTTGTTGGAAAATATGTTTGAACATTTTTACTTCTAAAAGAGTCTTGCGCCGTAAAACGTCCATAACTTTCCCAAATAAATTCGGAATGCCCCGAGTCTTTTTGTAAACGAGTCCATAAAGCCTAAGGTTCGTAATTTATGTACGCCACCTCGACTTGACCCGAGGTGGGCCCACTATTCCCCAAGCCTTTCCATATTGTTCTATTAGACTTATTTTCAAGCGACATTCAAAGGAAACTTTTGACTATTTTTCCGATTGTTATCAAAAATTGTTTTAACTACTCTATGAAGACCTATGATATATTTTGACATGTACAACGAACTCAGAAGTCTTGTTTTGACATAATCCGTCATATCATCCGAAAGGTACGTATTATGACTACCGTTTGATTTCTTTCCTAAATGACCTGTCGTTCGGCTTATTCTATCGAGTCCTTGTAAATATTTTATGATGCATAAGTTTCTCACTACTCCACTCGTGGATTCCTCAATACTTCCTTCACTGAGCCCGGGCCAGGATATGTTATCACGCGTATTCCACTGCATTGTTCGCCGTGCCTCGATGTGAGGGGGCAGGTATACATGTACATGGGTTGTGGAGTATGCTGTGCCATGTACACACATTCTGATATATGATGATATGATATGATATGGCCATCTGATATGTTTGATGTGTGCACATTCTGATATGATATGATATGTTACGGAGTTATTCCCTACTCTGGAGTATGCTGTGTTGTGGCGCCAGTGACGGGGTGGCGACCACGTTCTGTTCACCGTGTCCCATAATGGGGCCGGATATGGCATATGTTCTGACATGCATTACCTATGTTTTATGAGTAAGCATTTTTGATACTCCGGTTACTACCCTTATCTTCTGTATCCTCTGTTCAGATTATGATTCTGTTTATTGTACCTTATGCTTTACATACTCAGTACATATTCCGTACTGACCCCCTTTTCTTCGGGGGCTGCGTTTCATGCCGCGCAGGTACACCCAGATGATGTGGAATTATTATAGAAGATGTTCTAGCAGAGTTGGCAAGCTCCATTTGTTCCTGGGGTGCCACCGAGTTAGAGTTTGTATCTGTGCTTCCTCTGGATTGATGTTAGAGACTTTGCAGACAGAGTCGTGGGTATAGTATGTCAGTTGTGTAAGCGGCTTCATCAGCCGACATGTCATTCTGTACTATGTATTAAATTTTATATACGATCACAGATTTTGTTTGATTTGGACAGCCTCGGAAAGAATATTTTAAAATTTATTATGTATTTTATCTTTATTTGATTTAAAAAGTCTAACAAGATTTTGTGTGTCCCGAAGGTCTGTGGGTTCGCTCGGCTCCGGATGTGGGACCAGGTGCCCATCACACCCTAGCTGAATTAGGGTGTGACACATACATATTATACCCGGCCTTATAAGCTCGGGGTTCCATAATAGTCATACATAGACACATAAACATAATAGCTCATAAGCATATTTACTATTATCATCACTATCATCATCGTCATCGTTATCGTCATCGCTATTACCATTATAGTTGTCATCAATATCATTATCACTATTATCGCCATTCATTACATCTATCCTTATAGGATTACTCGTCATATGAGGAACTTAGTACAATCAAAATACATATCGAGGATCATGAGCTCAATAGCTCGAAAGATAGAATCATTTGAAGGATATCATAATCTTATAGAAGGTTTAGATGATTGGCCAACGAACCATGCCTTATGAAAGAAGGGTTAGCCTTACATACCTTTCCGTTCAACTATTTACCACTTGCACTCTCCGAAGCTCACGTTTCTACATTCATTAAAGTCATACTATCATTAGAATCGATAGCTAACATACACGACTAAAACTAGAGAAAATCAGACAACATCTCCTTTATTTATACGACATTCCTCCATATCGTATATCAACTCCCTAACATCAATAATACACTCACAATATCATAACAATAGTTTCTATTCATCCACATTATCTGTATTTCTCACTTCGCTTCTATTCACACATATCCATGGTCATAACACATGACTCCGTACATTCACATACATTGCCTATCCCATGTCCTCAACATCATTTGTAACATATTTATATCACAACACATCAAGAATCATGACTCAATTCAAACTATTACTCAAAATGGCACTATTCCACATTCATGACCCATTTTCCTATACCCTTCTACAATCCAAGTATTTCAACTCTCAAATACCTTAGACAAAATAGAAATACCGTAAATCTTACTTTAGATGTTGTAGGAACAAGCCTTGGATGGTAATACTTCACTTGAACAAAAACCCTAGTTCACCTCCAATGAGATTTCTTGACTTGAATGATCTTTAATGGGTTTTCTTGCACTTGATTCACTTAGTTTATGTTGTTGATCACTAATAACTCTTGAATTCTTATGGAATAAATGTATAGATGTTTTAGAGAGAAGGGGTGTGATATAGGAAGTGAAATGAAATAAATCTTGAATCCCTTATTTAATGAACAAAACTGTCCCCGACCAGATATACGGACCAACGTACGGTCCGTACATTTTATACGGGCCATATGTTTGGCCGTATGTTTGGTCCAGAGAAGTCTGCCATTCTGGGCTGATTATACGGTCCCAACATATGGACCGTATAATTTATACGGCCAGTATGATTGGCCGTATAATCCCCAGTGATTCCGAAGCTCGTTTTCGTCGACTCGTTGATCTCCCATCCTTATGGAACGTTCTTAGCACTATCTTAACACCTCAATGCCAATCTAAGGGACATTATCACTCTTCTCCAAGACATCATTAAATCCTCATTATCTCGTTACTCGTAATTCCTTCCCGATACCTATCGTATGCCTTGCCTTCTCTTGGCCAACATTCTCCCCCTTTCTCGAACATCTTTGAAATCTCAACTAGGGTCGTTGAATGTCATTTCT
The DNA here is from genome assembly GCF_019175385.1 of Lycium barbarum. Taxonomy (NCBI): domain Eukaryota; kingdom Viridiplantae; phylum Streptophyta; class Magnoliopsida; order Solanales; family Solanaceae; genus Lycium; species Lycium barbarum. The sequence goes on from NC_083340.1 coordinate 58,496,423, forward strand.
TACTTATTGAAATACCGTATACTCGTACTCTTCACTATTCTATTCACTTGTGCATCAACGGAAAATTTTCCGAGGTGTAACAACTAAAAAAAGCGATGTCCATTGGAGGTTGGAGGCTCGATGGGCCCTATGACATCCATTCCTCATGCCACGAATGGCCAAGGCGAGCTCATCGAATGTAATTCTACGGAGGGAACCTTGATCAGATCTTGGTGTATCTGATACTGATGAAACTTCTGCATGAATTTGCACGAGTCATGCTCTATGATCATCCAGTAATATCCTGTCCTCAGGATTTTCTTAGCAAGGATGAATCCATTCATATGGGGTCCGCATGCCCCTGCGTGTACTTCTTTTAGCAATTTGGTAGCCTCTTCTGCGTCCCCGCACCTGAGTAACCCAAGGTCAGGGGTCCTTTTGTACAACACTTCTTTGTTCAAGAAAAACCCAATAGCCAACCTCCAAATGGTCTTTTTCTGATTCGCTGAATTCTCTTAGGGGTACTCTCCTTTCTCCAAGTAGGCCTTGATCTCGGCATACCATTGTTGGCCATCCGACTCAACCTCGACATAGGCGCAGTGAGCCTGTTCTTCTCTCAGTGTGATCTTTAGTGGATCAATGTGAGTACTCTCAGGGTGCTGAATTACGGAGGCTATCGTAGCCAATGCGTTTACAAACTCATTTTGAGCCCTCGGAGTATGCTTGAAATTGATACTGTTGAATCTCCCACACAACCTCTATAGCAGATTCACATATGGAAGTATCTTATCATTTTTTATTGCCCAATTTCCTTTCACTTGATTTATGAGCAAATTGGAGTCCCCGGTTACTAACAGCTCCTCTATGTTCATATCCAATGCCATCCTGAGGCTGAGGATACACGCTTCATATTCCGCCATATTGTTGGTACATCTGAAGTTGAGCTATGCATCCATTGGGTAGTTTTGTCCTGTTTATGATATTAACACAGCCCCGTTGCTTGATCTTTTGTAATTGACTGCTTCATCGAAGAACAATCTCCAACCTGAGAATGGTTCTGCCACCTCTTCTTCCATAACCATCACTTTCTCATCTGGGAAGAAATTTCGTAATGCTTCATGTTTGTCATCAACAGGAATTTTCGCGAGCAAGTCAGCTAAGGTTTGTCCTTTGATTGCCTTTTGTGCTACGTATACGATATCGAATTCGCTTAGTAGCATCTTACATTTAGCCAATTTTCCTATGGGCATCAGTTGCCAAAAAATGTATCTCAATGGATCCATTCTGGATATAAGGTGAGTGGTGAACACCGTTAGGTAGTGCCTCAGCTTTTGAGCAATCCAGGTCAGAGCATAACAAGTTTTCTCTACGAGCGTATACTATGATTCGCAGGATGTGAACTTCTTACTTAGATAGTAGATATGTTCCTTTTTGCCCTCTTCATCATGTTGGGCGAGCATGCACCTGAAAGCATTTTCTGATACTGACAGGTACAGTAATAGAAGACTCCCTTGCCTGGGTGGTACTAGGACGCGACGATTGGAAAGATATTTCTTGAGTTTGTCAAATTCCTCTTGGCAATCTTCAGTCCAATTTGTGGGAGCGTCTTTCTTGAGCAGTTTAAGGATTGGCTCCACAATCACAGTCGACTGGGCCATGAACCGCTCAATGTAGTTTAACCTTCCCAAGAAGCTCATGACTTCTTTCTTAGTCTTGGAAGGCGGCAACTCCCGAATTGCTTTGATTTTGGTAGGATCGAGTTCAATAACCCTGCGGCTGACTATGAATCCTAGCAGCTTACCTGCAGGCACTCCAAATGCGCACTTTGCAGGGTTCAGCCTCAGATTGAACCTGCGAAGTCTATCAAAGAACTTGCGCAAGTGCATGGTATGTTCCGAGCTTTCCCTTGATTTTATGATGACATCTTGCACATAGACTTCAATCTCTCGATTCATCACATCGTGAAACAAGGTAGTCATAGCACTTATGCATGTAGCGCCAGTGTTTTTGAGGCTGAACGGTATTACCCTGTAGTGGCAGAATGGGTGATAAAGGCTGTCTTCTCAGCGTCTTCTTTGCTCATGAGTATTTGATGGTACCTGGGGAAACAATCCACGAATGATTGTAGCTTGTTCTTGCACAGTTTTCTATTAGAATGTGGATGTTTGGGAGCGAAAAGTTGTCTTTTGGACTGGCCCGGTTGAGATCTCGGTAGTCCATACAGATTCGGATCTTTCCGTCTTTCTTGGGTACTGGCAGTATGTTGGCCACCCAGGTGGGTAGGATGTCACCTTCACTATTCTAGACATGATCTGTTTCTCTACTTCGTCCTTTATCCTGACACTCATGTCTGGCTTAAATGTTCGAATCTTTTTTTTTATCGGGACTAAACACTCCTTGATGAGTAATATGTGGGCCACTATTTCAGTGCTCAACCCTTGCATATTTGTGTATGACCAGGCGAAGATCTCAACATATTTCTTTAATAGAGCTATGAGCTATTCATTCTGTGGAGCTCCCAAGTGAGCACGGATTCGTGTCTCTTTGACATCCTCTTCGTCACCGAGGTTGATCACCTCAGTTTCGTCCATGTTTTGCTTCTTCTTATCTTCTAATTCTTCCAATTCTTCTACCAATGCCTCTATCGTCATTGTCGCTTCATCGTACTCCTCGTATTCCTGCTGACTATTTTCCTCGTTCGTTTCATGACATGTCATGACATTTTTTATTGTTTTATTATTGTTGCTACTAAAAAGGTGAGGCAAAGTAAAGTTAGGTTTATTATTATTTGTTACATGTGGTTAGATAGAAAACTTTCGTTATTAAAATCTAATAAGGATAGTAGTTTTATGTAAACCGAGGCTTTTCATTAATTCAATAGTAATTGGTTACAAACCGTGGTCCTGGTTCGGAACAACGTCGGACCATTTCCATTTATAAACATCATGAAGTAATTTAGACAAGGAGATCATTCGGGCCTTAGCCGATGTCGCCGCCTTTTGTAAAATATTTTAAGGAAAATCCATCTCTCTACCGAGGAGCCAAGAGGGGAGTAGATGTCCAATTGTTCAAGCGATCTCCTGGCCTCAGACTGTGTATGTTGAGCGCCTTCTAGGTTCTCTCAATGATCGTGTAGCATCCCTCTTATTGAAACAGCAACTTGAGACCCCCATCGGTTTCTTCTTCATTCAGCATTGGTATCTTTCTGGGAAATGACTGGTACAAACTCAAAATTAGACGAGATAGATGACCCATTTTGGGTTCTCTCTTGATAGCCTTTGTGAGCTCATCCTCGCTAGGAGTATACCCTAGACCTAAGTGGTAATTTTATTTTGGGATTGACACAGGCTCTATTATCCCTTCAAGGTCACTTACTAAGCCTTTTCCTATTTTAAAGCCATTTCTCAGCATGGTGGAGGCAATCAGTCTGTAGCCTACTGGCATTGGTTTTTCGATCTCGCCTTCTGAATGGGTGGCCCCAACGTATTCCGCCACATGGAAGTTTGATTGGTGGGGGCTTCCCTCAATCAAGGTATGATGTTGCAAGGATAGTTCTGGGAATCCTTCTCAGCTGCGACCACAATTTCCTATCCCTGCCATTCGAATTTTATGGCTTGGTGCAGAGTTGATGGTACTGCGCCAGCAGAGTGTATCTAGGGTCCTCGGAAAAACATGTTGTAATTGGCCATGAGCACCATGACTTGGAATTCCGCTGTGAAAGAGGCAGGCCCTACCTGGATTTGTAGGTCTACTTCTCCCAGGGAATCACTTTAGGATCCATCAAATCTTCTGACGTTTTTCCCTCTCTGGCAGATTTTTCCCATGTCATAGCCGACCTGTGTTAATGTAGTAATGGGGCAGATGTTGAGGCCTGATCCGTTGTCCACAGGCACTCTCCCTATTGCCTTGCCACGGCATTCTACGGTGATATTAAGAGCCCTGTTGTGGGAGGTACCTTCTGTTGGCAATTCTTCTTAGAGAAAAAGATTTTATGTTCTCCAATGATGTGGGCTACCAACCCACCCAAGTCTTCGCTGCTCGTACCAGCTGCTACGTTTGCATCATCTAACACCCTCATGAGGGCCTGCCTGTGTGATGGGGAGCTGGCCAGTAATGATAACACCGATATTTGCGCCAATGTCTTCTTTAAATGCTCAACAATGGAGTAGTCTTTTGGTTGTATACGCTGCCAGAAATCTTAAGCTTCTCCTTCGGTTATCGCTCTTTTTTGGGTGTTTTCTTTTCTTGCAGAATTCTGAGCCAGTTCTTCAGGAGTGTAACATCTCCCCGAGAGGGTCATGCCTTGAGCAATGGCTGCTTGCGCAATGATTGGCTCTTTGGGGTAGGTGCAATTTGTTGTGCTCTCTAGGCTACCACGGGCGCTGGGAGCAAAGTCCTGAACCTCAATATAGCTTTTGTGGCTCCTGGCTTCGAGACCAAAACTTTGAAGTTGGGGTGCTCTTAGAGTTAGGGAGGCTACTGTTTGTTCCAGAGATTCAACCGCTTTGGGGACAAACGCTCTGCAAGCTTCCCAGTCCTCGACCCTCTCGATCATGTGGACCCCGTGTTGTTTCCATAGTTAGGTAGCAGGTTCATGTTCACATTGGGAGATGCGGTTTCTAAAATGATTTCCTTCTTGTCGAACAGAGCCCGGATTTTGTGCTTGAGATTTATGTAGTCTTCTGTGTTGTGCCCATTTCCTCCTGAATGGTATGCACAAGTCTGATCAGCCTTGTAGAATCTGCTCCCCGACTGTGCTGGTTTTTTAGGGTCCTTCTGGATTAGGCCCTTGGCCAATAGTCTTTCGAAGAGCTGAGCCCTAGGATTGAGAAGTTTTGTGAATTCTCTTGTTGGCTTTCTTTAGAAAGCAGGATGTGGAGCATTATATGTTGGGGGTAGTGGTTGATTTTGATAATTTGGAGGTGGATAAGGTTGTGGTGGTTTGTTTTGTTGTGGATGGTAGTTTTGCTGAGGTGGTGGTTGATATGTTTGTCGTGGTGGTGTTTGGTAAGCAGGAGCGGACACTAAAAGGAGCCGTGTAAGCTGGTATAGCTGTGGTGAAGCTTGGTTGTGCGTACTATACACATGCGGGATTGTAGGCAGGTGTAGAGTAATTTATGAGAGGTGGAGTTATGTGGGAGGATTGTGGTTCTTTTGGACTTAGGTTCGGAATGTGGGATATGCTTGTCAAGTCCTCTTTCTTTTTGCAGAATATTCTTGCAGTAGTGTGTTCGGATGCTTTGTTTAACACGCTGACTATTTTCCCAGATTTGAGACCATCTTCTATGGCCTCTCCCATTTTGACCAGCTCGGCAAATGGCCTCCCAGCCATGAACAACATTCTGTCATAGAAGTCAGGCTCTTGGAACCTAATGAACATGGAGACTAGCTCTCCCTCACACATCGGTTGCTACACACGAGCTGCCTCGGCCCTCCACCTACTGGCAAACTCCCTATAGTTTTTTGTGGACTTCTGTTTGACCTTTTCAAGGTAGTGGCGGTCGGGTACTGTTTCGACATTAAAGTGAAGTCTCTCCATGAAGGATTTTTCCATGTCCTCTCAAGTGAGCCATTGGTCCATGTCTTGAGTTGTGAACTGCTCAGCGGCTTCCCCGGTCAGACTACGACTGAATAGTCGCATAATCAGAGGTTCATTTTTCTTAACCCCCACCGATTGGTCACAGTAGGACCAGAGGTGTGCCTTGGTATTCCCTGCCCTATTAAACATTTCGAATTTTGGGATTTTGAACCCTTCTGGTAAGTCCAAATCTAGATACATGCACAGGTCATCATATCTTACGCCTGTAGCTTTCCTTGTGGACTTGTTGGATCTTTCTAGTAACTCCTCCTTCTTCTTTTCCATACCTCTCTCACGCTTATCCTGTTCGGCCCTCCAGGCCTTTTTATTTCCTCGTAATAATCTAGCTCTTTATGCCCTGGGAGGATTCACTTGGGATATTGGGAGTGAAGAAAGATACTTGGTGGGTGAGATGGTTGAGCGGGGACAGTGGTGGTCTGTCCAGTTGGTGGGGCTGGAACACGTACTTGGTTTGCCAGATTGATGAATACTGGCTGGGAAACCTAGTAAGAAGGGACTGAGTGAGTGGTTCCTGGGATTTGGGTATATTTTATTGGTGGTGGGGTACGGTAAGAAGGACCAGTGTGGTTTTAGTTGGTGGAGTTTAGTGGAGGCAGGATGGTTCCTGGTGGGTTTATAGGGAAGTGATCGGGCAAGGGGGAGCTTAGTGAAGGAAATGGAGAAGGAGGCCTCTTTCTTCCGTCGAGGTGTCCTTGTCTGCATTAGCTATCTCATTTCTAGCCACCTTTTCTTGGAGGGCTGTGATGGAGGTCAGTAATGTCGCGATCACATCTTCTTAAGACGATACTTCCTATGGGTCTTGGTTATCTCCTTCACGGAGAACAATCTCATTTCCACCATTATCGGGTGTACTAGTCATTTTCTGTTTTCCTTTATTTGAGAGGGATGCTAACGCGACCTTAGATAGCATAAAGTATGCCAGCTTTCGGTACCAAGATAATCGGCCTCGTTCTGTAAGATAAGAATAACTCACCAGTAGAAAAAGTTAGTTACTTGGATAAAAACATAAAACCAAGATATCACATATTGGTATTTAAAGAGCACATAGCACATAAAGTCATATATTAAAGCTTGAATATTGTTTTATCCTTTGTTCTAAAGGTTCGGACTTATGGGCCTTTTGTGTTTGGGTGGATCTTGGTTTAACGGGATTTATGGTTGACTTACTTTGGCGAACTCTTTTCCTGTTACAAAAATTTGACAGATGGGGGGGGGGGGGGGGGGGGGGGGATTTGTCACACCCTAATCCCGCTAGGGTGTGATGGGCACCCGACCCCATATCCGGAGCCGAGCGAACCCACAGACTTTCATTTTCATACATAATCTTTCCGGACTTTTAATCAAGTAGAATATAGTACATAGTAAAACTTACTGAAACATATATATATTTTGTAGCTTTCAAGTCAAACAAATCTGTAATCATACGGACTTTATAACATAATACAAAACGACATATTGGCTGATGGAGCCGCTTACTAAACCGACATACCATACCCACGACTCTGTCTGCAAAGTCTCTAACATTAACAGAACCCCTAACACATATACTCTGACTCAGCAGATCTCCAGGAGCAAATGGAGCTTGCCTTCTCCGCTGGAACATCTCTATAATGTCTTCAACTCACCTGGGAGTACCTGCGCGGCATGAAACGCAGCCCCCGAAGAAAGGGGGTCAGTACTGAATATGTACTGAGTATGTAAGGCAAGAAGTGCAGTAAATAGAATTATAATCGGAGTCAGGAGCACAGAAGCATAACAGACAGAACCATAATCAGAATCAGAAATACAGAAGGTAAGTACCTTATCCGAGACATCAAAATGCTTACTTTCAGAACACAAATCATGTATGCCAAAATCATATATCAGGAGAAATACAGAAGGTAAGTATCTTATCCAGAATATCAGAATACTTACTTTTCAATCACAAATGATGCATATCAAAGTCATGCATAGGGCACAGGAACATGGTCGCCACTCCCATCTCTGGCGCCATGATACATCATATTACAGAAGATTTCATATCTCCGAACATCTCTGTCACACATCATAACAAATACACGGTATCCCGGGAACTGGACAGATACCACGAAAACTCGGGAACCGGATACACGGTACCCCGGGAACCGAACAGATACCACGAGAACCCGGGGACCGGTCACATCATACTCCATATACATATACACGGTACCCCAGGAACCGGACAGATACCACGAGAACCCGGGGACCAGTCACATCATAATCCATATACACGGTAACCGGAGATGGACATATACCACAGTACTCCGGAACCGAACACATCATACTCCATATACACGGTAACCGGGGACGGACATATACCACAGTACCCCGGAACCGAACACATCATACTCCGGAATTATATATATGGAACCCGACCCTCAAACAAGGGACTCGGCGAACCATCCGCACGATACATACCGGCTCGGGACTCGGCGAAGGAAACCATGACATATGCACGAGCAGAGTAGTGAGAAACTAAATGCAAATAAATCAAGATTCGATGGAATAACCGACGTATCATCAGAATGTTCGTAGCAGATTACTTATAACAGAATACTTATACCAACACATTTATATCAGAATACTTATGCCAGAATACTTATATCAGAATACGTATGTCAGCATACTTGTATCAAAATACTGGTATCCAAATACTCGTATCAGAATACTTATGTTAGAATTCTTGTATCAGAATACTCATAACGGATTATTTATATCAGATTACATACCCATATCAGAATATTCATATTAGAGCACTTATATCAAGATACTTATATCAAAACATTCATATCGAAATACTCGTATCAAAATGTTTATATCAGGATACTTATATCAAAGTTGGGAACACTCATATCAAATCACTTGTATCGGACTATTTATATCAGAATAGTCAAATCAGAATACTTATATCGGAGTTTCTAGATGCTTATTTCAGAGGATCCATACGAATCACAACAAACTCGGAACAATAGCCAAAAGTTTTCCTTAATTATTGTACGGAAATGAATCAAATAGGACAACACAAATAGGTCTCGGGGATTGTGGGCCCACCTCGGGTCAAGTCGAGGTGGCGTACACAAATTACGTACATTAAGCTTTATGGAGTCACTTATGAAAGTCTTAGTGTCATTCGGTTCCATTTGGGCAAGTTATAGATGTTTCAGCACGTATTCCGACAAGGCATGAAGAATTTGATTCAATTCTATTGAATGAAAAAGGGTCAAATTCAAACTCGGATTTCTAGGAATAGAATCGCCCCCGAGGCTCGTATCCAAACCTAATATGCCTAAGACATGCCAAAAGAAGGAAAAGTAAAGTCTTACATACCTTTTCCGCTTCTTAAGCTTCTCCAAATTCATGTTCCAAATTCTTCAAAATCTACAATTGGTCACAAATACCAAACATTGATTATAAGCCTTCAGGAATTTAATCTTAAATCAACACTTGTCTTATTTTCTCAAGTAAATCCACTTATATTCTGCCGAAATTTCGGCAGCATCTCCCCTATAAATATACCATCCCCGAGAATAAAACTCGGCCAATTTCAACAACAATCCGAGAATGGAACTCGGCCACATTATCAACAACAATACCAACAATTATTCTAGCAACACTACAATATTCAAAATGATCCAATCAAGATACAATGCCACCCGAACCTTTCCAACTTCAATAAGAACATTAGCAACACACTTTCTTCTTTCTCTTTCACACACTACATCAACAACTCACACGTTAACAACATCATTCTCATAAATTCAAGAATTATATTAGGTTCACATTAGTTTCCACAACAACACAACTAATACACTAAATACAATTAATTCATCCCTTCTCCAATATACAACACCATACGGCAACATTGCCATATAAATATTCACACGGCCACAACAACTACATGCATATTTTCATGCATTTTCATCCATTTCTATTCATTACAACAACAACCAAACTACTAATAACATTAATTCATTCTTTCTCTACACAACAACAACACACACACGGCCACCACACCATATTTTCATATTTTCATAAATTTCACCCATTTCTACATACTACAACATACACAACCATCTACAACATATAAAAGAGGATTGATTCTTACCTTTTCTCCCTTAGCTACCTCCTTTGGTTAGAGTCCACAACTTGCTAGAATGCCAATTTTTCTTGCTCCAATAATTACTTCACCTTACTAAGGACCTTCCAATTAGTAGGAAAATAATTTTTGAACAATTTTTCTCCAAGGATTTTTCCTCCATCATTCATGGCCGAATAGGCCCTTCATTTTTTTTTCTTTCCAAGCTTCTTCATCTTCTAAAAGATGAAGAGAAATATGTCTTATTTATCTTTCTTTTTCTACCACTTATCTATATTTATTCTTAAGCCCCTCAAGTAAGAATTATGAACACATGGCCCTACTCTTCTTTTCTCCAAAATTCTAGAAATTTCCATGTATAAAAGATGAATATTATGGCAACTTGTCATCTTTTTTTTCACATGGCCAATATGGCCCTTTTTGGAACTTTCATGAACTTGTGTGAAATTCCCGTTTTGCCCCTCGACTTTCCTCAATATTACCATTTTGCCCCTAGCCTTCCACATTATTTCCATGACTCCTTTTGTGAATTTCCCTTTTTGCCCTTAGTCTTTCTCAATATTTCCATACTAATAATGTTCATAAATAATATTCATAACAACTTGTACCTTAAAATAATTTTTAAAAAATGGTCTTGCCTTAACTTGTCACGACGATCTCGAAATATCCGAACATACAAAATGCGGGCTATAACAGGATTATAATTTATATCATATAAGGCGCGAGTCTTACGTAGACTGCCTACGTATCCCACTAAGGAAAATCAGGCCTTATCGTAGTTCGTTTACAAAAGAAGGATATACACTTTCCCTAAATATCCTTTGGGCTAACCCTAACTAAAGACATCCCCAAACCAGGCCAGGCCAGGCTTCCTGCGTATCACTCTATAGGAACGTCAGGTCAACCCGGTTCCTGACAATATTTATGGGGGAGGGGGTAACTTATTATATGCAAAAGTGGGGGACACTTAATATTTACCAAAAAATATAACTCTGCGAGTTGTTGTCCTTTCGAGATGGCTCTCTTCTCTTTCCTTTTTGCTTAGTGCTATGGCAGAAGGATAACCAAAATCTCTCCCATACTGATGTTGTGCTCGAGCTCGAGTTTGAACGCATAACATTCTTCTATGTTATGTCCCATAGGTCCAGTATAGTACAAGCAAAATTTGTTCCTGTTGGATCCTAATAGCGCGGGCTCGTGGACAGGCTCTACGGTTCTGATCTTCCTTAAAGTAGCCAGAGTCTAGAAGATGCGGGCGTATGATTCCTCGAAGATCATGAAATTGTATAGCCAAATTTGAGTACCAGCGGTGAACCCTTTTTCGGGATAATAGGGTCGTGGACTAGCAGGGTGTGCGGTCCCCACAAAGTCTCGATGATCCTATCACCGATCATGCTACATATTCTCTTCCTTAATCCCAAGCATTCATTGAGGGTATGACCTGTCTGGTTGCGGTGAAATGGGCACCTTTTGTAGGCATACACCAACTTGGGCGGCGGCAACTTAGCCCTAGTGGTACAAGACACGCCTGTGGCGATCTTCCTTTCGAATACCTTCTTACAGGTGACGGGTCGTGGGGCCACTCTGAATGAGGAGGAATAGGCTTTGAACGCTATACCCCACTAAGCAGGTTTGGGGGGGCCTGCTCTCCCAAAAATTTTTGACGCCATATTAGAGGCTGCAGGTGCCAGTGTCACACCCCGACCTTACTAGGGTGTGATGGGCACCCGACCCTTACTTAGGGCCGAGCGAACACTCCGACTCCTATTACACACATAATCTTTTGAACCTCTAAGTCAAGTCAACGTGAAATACATAATAAAGCTTACTGAAATATTTTTTTGTGGCTTTCAAATCAAATAAAATCCGTAACCATGTAAAACTTATATCATGATACAAACTGACACATCGGCTGATGAAGCCGCTGACAGAACCGACATTCTATACCCACGACTCTGTCTGCAAAGTCTCTAACTTCGAACAAAGCGTCATAGCACATATACTCTGACTCGGCAGCACTCTAGGACAAGTGGAGCCTACCAACTCCGCTGGAACATCTTCTATGCTAGCTTCAGCTCATCTGGGTGTACCTACGCGGCATGAAACGCAGCCCCCGAAGAAGAGGGGTCAATACGAGCAATGTACTGAGTATGTAAGGCATGAATAGAAACATAGTAAGAGATGAATATATGAATATTAACTGTATGGAAGCATAGAACATATCATAAGATAAAGGAATAACCTGTACATGTGAATATCATAAGATAAGGGAATAACCTGTACATGTGAGTGCCTCTGAGGGCGGATGCCATGCATGCTTATCTTTTCCTTTGAGAACATATAATATCATATCTTTACTTTCGAAAACATATCATATCATATCATATCATATCATATCATAGCGCCGAAATACGTCGGCTCCCCCACATATGGCCCGCGTCCGGGAATCCCGCGTCCGGGACGATATCATGTCATACAGTGCCAACTGATCAGGTGGATAGCGTCTATAGCGCTCTGCCCTTTTCCCCATCTTCCCCATATACACATACATATACATATAGCAGCATGCAGGAGAGCCCAAAGAAAGTCATGTATCCATCCGAGTGACGTAAGGTCGGTAACCTCCGATTATATTATGGAATAACCGTGGGCGTCGTGTCTTACCTTGAAGGGACAATTAATATAAGGCAAGACTATCAATGGAGAGTAACATCATGCGGAAACATAGAACAGGATCATAAGACATCGTTTCATATACTTGAAATCTTTAAAATAGTCATTATCCATAAATAGAGTTGAGAAATCAAGAAATAGCTTAACATTTTCATATTTTCATGTTCATGGTAGGAACATATCCCCAACATATTCGTCATGGACATTTTCTCATATTTGACGTCATCGTTGTCATTAGAAGCTCATATTCGTCGTTTTAGTCATAAACGCTTTCGACCTCTTAAAACTTGTTTTATTTGGAAAATATGGGCATTTTAAAAAAAATACAATTATGAACTATTAGGAAAAGACTTATACCTTGGAGTCATAGACTTCTAACTTTAGAAACAAGGAAAGATATAAAAACATTTAAGACATTATAACGTGGGGATCATGCCTTTGGAAGAAAAGAGATGAGCCTTACATACCTGTGTCGTGCCTTTCTAGCTACGCTTATTCGTTCAACTTGTTAGTCTACATGCAAGAAGATTGACACTATCGTTAGGTTCATCGATATATACTTGTCTTAGCCTTTCAAGCACATTCACTTATGGTCTGCCGAAATTTCGGCAGCACCTCCCCTGTAAATACACCATCCCCGAGATTCTAACTCGGCCAATTTTAATCAACAACAATCCGGGAATTCAACCCGGCCAAACTATCAACAACAATACCAACGATTATTCTAGCAACACTTCAACATTCAATTCTATTCAATTCAATTCAATTCACATAACTTTCAAAACGATTCAATCAACATACTACTCCATCCAACACCTTCCAATCTCCAATAAAACAATAACAACACCATATTATCAACACCACACTAACAAAATTACGTTCCATGCATGCAAGAACATTACATTTAATATACATAAGCTTCTAAAACAAGTCTCCAACTACTACAATTTCACTAAGATCATTAAGCTTTTACTAACGACATAAAATCCACAACGCAACAACCAAAATACTAAATAAAATCAATTCACTTGTCTTACACAACCCCACCATATTCGGCCACCATAACACATACATGGCCACAACTTCAACATGCATGATTTCATGTTTTTCATCCATTTTACATTATGGAATTCACAACACAACAATCAAACTACTAAAATAAAATTAATTCATCATTTCTACACAACAACTACTCCATTCGGCCAACACCATACATACACATACTTCATGAATTTCATTCACTTCCACATGCTACAACATACATAAATCATCTATAGCACATGAAAGAAGGTTGATTCTCACCTTTTCTCCACTTGTTTCTTCAACTTGGCTAGGTTATGGATTTGTGCCAACGAATGATTTTCTTGTTCCAATGACTCTTCCACGTTGTAGAGAACCTTCCAATTGGTAGAAAAGCTAGAAGGAAATAATTTTTCTTAATCAATTTTCCATGGCCAATTTTTGGCCATGGTGGCCGAATGCTCTCCTTCTCCCATTCTCAATTTTTTTTTTTGCTTTGTCTTGAATTAAAGGATGAGCTTATATATATATATATATATATATATATATATATATATATATATATATATATATATATATATATAATTCTCAAGCATGTGAGGGGCACATGCCCCTCTCTCCATTTCTCTAGATTTTTCCTCTCTTTTTCTTGAAATTTTCTTTGAATTAGTCAAAGAAGACTAATTGTCTTCTTGGGTCCATATGTTTTCTTCTAATTTATGATTAGCCCCCCATTAAATATGAAATGGCCACATGCCTCCCTTTCTTTCTTTTCCTAGAGTTTTCTTCTTTTTTTCTTGAATTTGTTTCTTACAAAATAAAAGATTACTAATTGTCTTACCATGTACACTTTGGTCCATATATTTCCATCACATGGCCAATATGACCTTTTTGGAACCTTCATGAACTCCTTTTGTAAAATTCCCATTTTGCCCCTCGACTTTCCTCAATATTACCATTTCACCCCTAGCCTTCCACATTATTTCCATGACCCCTTTTGTGAATTCCTCCTTTCACTCTTAACCTTTCTCAATATTTCCATAATACTAATGTTCATAAATAATATTCATAACCAACTTGTTCATTGAAATAATTTTGGAAGATAGTCGTCCCCTTAACTTACCACGACTACCTTGAAATATCCGAACGTATAAAATACGGGATATAACAACCAGCATGGGTAAGGGTGCATAGAAGTCAGATCCCTCGTTTGCTGGGGCATAATAGTCAGATTCACCATTCATATCGTTCTCTTCTTCTTGAAGCTCGGGAAACTTCTCAAATGGTTCCTCTTCTTTGTCGACCTCTCTATCGATAGGCTCTAATAGTTCTTCCTCTATATCTTGAGGCTCTTCTTCTTCCTATTCTGGATTTTTCTCCTCTATGGGTTCTTCCTCCTAAATGGGTTCAGAGGCTTCTTGTTGAGGCTCCAACTCTTCTTATGATTTTGATTCCATCACCCATGGGTCTAACCTAGCTCATCGATCTTCATTCAATCCTTCTGGAGTCCCTTCTCTAGGTGATACAGGACTTCTCTCTAAGGGTATATAATTCAGTACCAATTCTCTCACTTCTTCCGAGACATTCCCATAGTATTTCTCTAGGGGTATGCCTTCTGGCAGATTCCAAACCATACCCATTAATCTGTCTACCTACTCAATTTTCTTTCCTATTTTCTGGAGGTGCTTTTCTATTTGTAACACCTTATCTCGCAGCATCTCAGCTGTCTCTCCTAAAGTCTGCGGTTCCTGCTCTTCTTGATTCGCCATTGTAAGTCAACCTTTAGTGGAGATAAATTCAGGTAAGTTTTAAGCCTCGTGGTTTTTCTTTTGGGTATGTAGTTTAGATGATCGGACCAATTGTACTCAAGCTTTAATATATGATAACACACATAGCAAGTAAGCATGTCAAGCAGGTAGCAAGTATTCATGTAATTTGCAGATATTTATACTACTCGTGTTCCTAAGGCCTTTTTGAGCTAAGGGTTTCTTAATCGTTTGAAACATGTAAGTGCCATTTGTGAAGAGGAACCATTGCCCCGAAAAATCATCATTAAATAATAATAAAAATATCTTACCCGAAGGGATTACATAGATGATGAAGCCGACATGGGGCTTATGATAAAGCAATAAATCAGCAGGGTCCTCCTCCAGGGGCTGATGTCGAGGCCTGGCTTGTCTTGGCCTTATTGACCTTCCGAAGGGTGATATGGATCCGAAGTCGTGCTTGATACACCTCCATTCTGACTATCACAGGGTCTGTTTCTTCTAAGATTTTGGCTAAGTGCTCATCTGTGCTTTCCAGACATTCTTTCAAACACTCCTCTTCTCGGGCATTGTGATGAAGTGTGGGCCCTGGGACGGATGCATGGGCCAAGTGTCCCTGTAACCACTCATAATACCCTGGGTCACACCCTGCTTCGAACCTGTCTGGAGCTAAAGTATCCAGACCCCAACTCAAACGACCATTCCACTCCCTGAGGATTACGCCGGCGTTCTTGATTTTCTTCTCGGTATGTTTGATAATAAATTAGTCAGGGTTCCCCATCTGGGGTATCACTTCGCTTCTACAAAATTGCCTTAAAACACGATATGGATAATAAGGACGAATTCCTTGGATCCCGACTAATGGCACAAATGAGCAGTTTTTGCATCGAACTACTATGCTTTCAGAAATGAAGTCAGGCAACATCCACTGGATCCTATCTTTAGTCAACTCTGCAAAGAAACGGGCCCATGCTCCTTTAGACATGTAACTAAGGTTTCAGACAGTAGTTTGTGAGGCGGTGTATCCTGTTGTTGTTGCTTAGATACTGGACTCCTTCAACCATGTTGATGTGTTTGATAATCCACTCTTGCAGCAACATGTTACACCCTAGGATGTATCGGAACTGATTCCAGTATTTGTCTAAAGCCCAAAAAAAGTCTGCCAGGATGATGGGTGCCAAGTCGAAACACTCGGGGGTCTATGGCGAGTGAATCATTCTTCGGGAATACCATAGTGCCTAGTAGGGCTATAGCAAACACCAAAGGTCTAACAGCTTCCCATTCTTCTCTACTCTTGAACTCCCTCTGATACAGATTATACCCGGTGATGTCCCCGAACCTCCAGTATAAATACCTAAAGGTTTCAGTGTGCCTTATGCCCAGGGCGCCACAGTTAAGGCGATAAACTTCATGATTTGGCCAACTGTGGGCCTTTGTGGAAATAATAGATTCTGATCTGGCTTGTGTCGCCTCCTTAGACTGGTTCTATTGCTGTCTATGGCATCCCTAATTTCCTCTAGGGTCGGAGTCATTTTGATATCACTAAAGCGGAACAACATTTCCTTGTCGTCCCAATGCCCAGCTAATACCTCTATTAGCTCTGGACGACCCTTCATTGTGATGATAGAGTGTAGAGGACCTAGAGTACAGCTAACTGTCCTTCGATGAGCATCACCCAACCATTCCCACCAAGCTCTCAACAAGTCTGGAGCCTCGGTAACTATGTCAAAACGGATTCTGCATTCCATCAAAGAAATAAAACACGGTTAAGATTCCCCCATCCCCATAGGATCAATGGTTCATCACATAGGCACAAACATGCTTCCACATAGCACATAAATGAAATGCGGTGTTCTTCGGGTCGTAGACTGTCCGAACACTAGATAGTCTATCTTAATGAGCCTTAGGTAGGTCTGAGATACCCAAAGCTATTCTAAGTATGAATGCTCTAGTTTAGTAGCGATTTGTCTTAGCTGTATCCTAGTTTTCACTAGAGTGGACGTTTCATGAAAAATCGCTAGCGGACAACTGGGGCTGAACCGTTTAGGCTATTGGACGACCGTGAACCAACCCAGCCTTATAATGGTTCCAAAAGAAATATTTTAATTTTATACTGAAGGAACAACCGCGTGCTCCACGGAGTCGCCTTTGGAAAAAAGTGTAAAATAAATGTCAGGAGTGGCGGAGTTATGATATGCATGCAATGACAGTTAATAATTGCGGGAAAGTAATCACATAAACAGTTAAGGAAAATATACTCATATTATATTGGAATCCTTATGCTTAGAACCTTTAAGTCCCCAGCGGAGTCGCCATCTATAACAGCTTGGATTTCGCGGGCAGGCTTAGCGCTCGGAAAGCCACTTCGAACTCGTTGGTGCTCTTTCGGACTTTGTTTTAAAAGAGTCGCCACCTAAATTTTAGGAAATTAGGAAAACAAATGGTGAATGGTTTATTCATATACAATGAAAAAACCTTCATAATCCAAAGTTCTAGGTAAGAATTCTAGTGATCCCCTAGGGAAGGTGTTAGGCACTCTAGTATTAAGGATCCGTACTATACGGCTGACCTTCGAATTCCAATGTATGAGTGTTTGTATGAACTGTTTATTTAGTGTTTATTCCCACGTGTATAAAATCTTTCATTTGCTTGCATATCATTTGCTTTGAAAAAAAGATTTGAATATATTCCCTTTATATATAAGGTAGTTCTGATTTAGGATATCCAGATAAGTGTAGCTTCCTTTATATATGAGGACAATAGACTCTGTTCATAAAATCTATAAAATGGTTTATTTTGTTTTTGAAAAATATGTATGTATGTATATATATATCCTTTTCCGTTTATGTTTAATCACACATTCTGTCTCAGGTCCGTCTGTATAGTACGTTTAGAACGTCTTATCCTAAAACCTCGTATGAACGTATTTCACTTATTCTTGAATTAACCCGATTATGAAAAATGGTTGGATTTTTCTTTTGTGAAACCGTGCAGACACATATATAAAACTGGTCTCTTGCTTTTTCTCTTTAAATTGCGCTCAGGCCCAAAACACATTTTTTGCTCAATAATATTTTCAGTGGGATTGGCCCAAAAATAACTGTTGTACCTCTGTTCTTCATCAGTGGGCTTTTGGCCCTAAAACTCTTTGTTTTCTGTT